>NW_028282046.1:0-40072 GCF_059751285.1 Brachycentrus maculatus
ATCGATCCGCTTTCATTCGTGGTGTCAATTTTGGTACTTTTACAGGGCGCCTGCATTTCAGATTTACTTCGTAAAGACGTCGCCTCAGTGTTGATACCGATATATTTATACCCTCTTCTTCCAATTTTATTTTTAATGTTTTAACTGATGCACTACGGTTTTTTAACGCACTTTGAACGATTTTTCGATCAGTCCTCGGTGTTGATTTTCTAATCCTACGACAGTTCTTTCGCCGATTGCTGGAGGCGGGTGACTGATTTTTTATTGATTTTGAAATTCTGTCCACTGTTTGATGAGAAACGTTTTCTTTTTTTGAAATTTCTCTATTAGATAGTATTCCTAATTTCAGTAGCACTATAACACTAGACTTTTTTTCCTCAGAAATGTCTTTACTTTTTCCCATTTTGTCTTTTTCAAAAAAAACACTTGTGTTTACAAAAAAAAATTATACTTTATGAACTAAAATTAAAAATTAAGTTTTTTTCACAAGACACGATAACTATATAACCTCTCTGAACAAAACAATAACCAGAACTCAAGAAACTTCACTAATAAATAAGATAGGACTAATTTTTGAACTTTCAACTATCTGCCTACCTGTGCTAATTAGGGACCTTTCTCAGAAAAAGGGTTTTAAATTTTGTAAAGGCTTAAATAATCCAGGTATATTTTACATATTATTGAAGGTAATATACATGATATTAGATGTCGATAGAAAACTTAAAGTATTTATGTAAAATAAATATAATAATCCAAAAGATTTCAGAGTATTCAAAAAAATAATGGGTGGCCCTAATTCATTGAGTAGATACTGTATATATATATATATATATATATATATATATATATATATATATATATATATATATATATATATATATATATATATATATTTATATTTCACTCACTCCTTTCAAGAACGTCATAAATCAAAAAACTTGATTTATCAGGAGAACGTTTTTAAAGTTAAATATAATACAATGTATTAAAAATAAATATCAAGCCACTTATTAATTAATTAAGATATGTTTCACTTTTTTCTGCGCAACATATCTTTTAAGGTAAAACCTGAAGGTTTTTTCTCCATTTGAAAAATATTTAGTATATTTAAAAAAAATAATTAAAAATACCTATTTCCGTTAATTTCATAACATTTTTAAACTTAATAAAAACGATATCCTTAAAAATCAAGTTTTTTTATTTATTTATGGCGTTGTTGATAGGAGTGAGCGATATGACGTGATTATCATGGCAACTAAAAATTGTTTACGACACTTGAATATAAGCATGCTTAATATTAACGTGACATTTTATTTTTTTTAATTTACCTGGATTTGTTGTCCTTTATAACCAAAGTACGTTAAATAGATGTCCGTTATATTAGGGTTTTACTGTGGTGTAAAACAGAAGTGTTCAATAAAAATCGTAATCAATTTCTTAAGATAAAACGTCAGAAAAAGATAATTTCTTGAAATAAAATATACCTACGTCAAGATGAAGATAAAAGATTTCACAATTGTTCACACCTGCCTATCATTTCATAATAACACATATCTATAAAATATTTTATCAATAAAATGTATCGATTATAAATGGATACGATTGTGGTATAATGATAATTTAAATTATTATATGGTTTGTATTTACTTTCTATCTTAAAAATCCGTTAGCAAATAACTTAATCTAGGCTATTTGTTTTATTGGTATTTCATAAAAGGATATTAAATAAATATTTTTATTATGTAACACAAATCATGATCAGTCATATTTAAAAAATTCCGTTTTGACTACTTAGGCATGTCCCCGTTTTAACTCGGAAAAAAAACACTTCTTAAATACAATATAGGAAATATTTTATACGAAAAATTATTTCTCAACTTGGGATTCGGGATTTATTCAGATATTATTTTATTGAAAATTTCATATTTCTGCGAAAGAAGTGAAAACTAAAATTATAATATAAAAGAAGGTTAATATCGTAAAAACATTACTATATAACCTTCTGAAATATGATTAATAGTTTAATTAAAATCTGCAAAGATTACTTTTCGTTAATGTACATTTTTTATTAATTGTATTAGTATACATATTTTTTTTAACTCTTAAGAGCAATGCATCAATCAAATTTAATTTAATTTAGTATCTGGGCATTTACAGGGCTTAAGACCCATCATTGGCTGATTTTAGTGATCTTTATAAACTGTGTTACATACACCGTGCTATCCCTGATTGATAACCACATTACTCAAATATAGGAAAATCGTGTTTATTTATTTTTTCTTGAAAACACCAATGCATTGGCATTGGTTATAAGTTTCCAGTCGTATATTGTTTTTTATTATATTTTTTATTTGACATCTAATTTACACCAGTTGAATGAATCCAATTTTCATACATGACAGAGCGTTGGAATATTAACGCTTAATTAGCTATTTTACATTGCTCCACGTTCATTCACAAAACTGCATCGGAATATTTTAAGTATAGTACAGGGTGGCGCAAAACTAATCACTCTATCTGAAAATTTTATAATTTTTGCAAATGGTATCGTAAGTCAATCATATTTGACATTTGTGAATAAAACAGCTGCAGTATACAAACATGTTGATAAAACGGGCACAAATGTGTGTCAACACTGGCGGCAGCCACTTGACGGATATCATCTTTTCTACTTAATAGAAAAAAATGACAAAAAATTATAGCAAATTGTTAAAAAAAATCGAAGACCTGGTAGAAAGTGAACATCGTAGCTTCGCAACATTCGCGTCTGGACCGGGATGAGAGAAGTGGAAGAGTTGTTCCGGACGGCGCAGGATCGCGAAGCCTTTGCCATAGTAATCGCCAACGTTAGGGGGACCTAAGAAGGCACACGAAGAAAATAAAAAATTGTAAAGGTCTAAATAAAGATTTCCATTTTTCTCTTCGAACCCTTATCAGCACCCCAATGGTGCATAGGGCACTGCATTACATAAACGCAGTGTTATCTTGATCGTTAACACATGAAGGAAAGGTGATCATCCCTCCGCTTCAGGTACCAGTCCAGGGTAATATCGAATAAATACTAGATTGTAAAAAACACACTTATATTTATTTAACCCCCCCTGGGAATCTAACCCGGGACCTCCAAAATGGTAGGCGAGCATGTTGACCATTACACTATGGAGGCGGGCAAGATTTACATTACTCAAAATTATTTTCTGTTTGGTAAAAAAGTTATTCAAAAACAAAATCGGGTGATTAATTTTGCGCCACCCTGTACGTCCGTGGAAATATTTTCAGTAGATTTCGTTCCTCTTATACGGCAAGAGTGGGAAACAATGTAATGAGCGTTGCGATTGAATTTTTCCGTTCGCTAAGTATTCTGTTGTTCACGTCGTGTTAGTTGACCCATATCGACTCTTGACTCGAGATTCATCGCGTATTTACGTGGTATTTTTCAAAACAATTTACATCTGCATACACACATGATAGCGGGTACTGTTTTTCCGCATGCCTTTCAGGACGTCATCACTAGCCGGTCAACTGAAATTACCGCTGGGCATAATCTACTATCATTAAGGTTTTACTCGCAATAATATAATTCATTAAGCATGCGGCTGCGCTAAAAGCCGCTCTCTTCACGCCCATTAAATATATATATTTATAAATAAATATATATATATATATATATATATATATATATATATATATATTTATATATATATAAATATATATATATATATATATATATATATATATATATATATATATATATATATATATATATATATATATATATATATATATATATATATATATATATATATATTACAAGGCTTACGATCTATCACTGCATTCATACAATTTTTAAATTTGAATGCAATATGGATGTTCAATAATGGGATGAATGGTGAACGTTGCACAGTGTATAAAGAGATCACTTAAGCCAGTCAGTGCCAGGAGGTTAGGAAGTTGGTTATATTGTCTAACTAATTTAAATGATTCGCGTGTAACGTGTGACGGCATGCATTGTGCATCTCTTTATTGAAATAATAGACTGTAACTTATTATTGTCGTGTCAGTCTTCATTTAACATATGCGGTATACATTCTTTCATTTATTTTTATATTTCATAACTAACTAACTAACTAACCATCACACCACTTCCCCGAAGGGGTAGGCAGAGAGAAAACGCCACACTAATCTGACCTTGCAAACAATCTTCGCCTCTTCCACATAAGCCTGTCATAAGCTGGTTTTGCACCAGCCCATAACAGGTCATAAGTCCTGAAAATAACCAGAATTCATATTATTCTACATCTATTTTCATATGTCGAAAAATGTAGAAATAATTCTTATAAGTGGAGAAAACACAGATTTTTTAACAAGTATTTGGACACATTTCAAATGTTGTGAACTTATTTATAAAACTATTTAAAAGAAAATTATTTATGACATTCAATCAAATATGCAATTTCTGATGTACCCACCTCTACCAATCACTTACGAATAGCTCTTTTATAGGTACCTAATTTTTTTTCTTGATTTTATAAAAAAAACAGTATCCTAGGGCTAACGACCCGGTATTTGGCTGACATAAGTGATCACTTGTGCAACGTTCACCAATCTGCCCATTACTGAACATCTATATTACATTAATTTATTTAATCTGTATTAGTATATGCAAATAATTTTTTTTAAATCATTTGATATATGATAAAAAAAAAATTACATACCTATACTTCAACAGCCTTCCTTTTGAAATTAAAAATATAAAAGACATAAAAACTCTAAAAACAAACTTAACGAACACTACAAACATAAACTATACAAGATAACTCCCTCGTATCATAAAAATATAAAATATTGAAAAAAGTGTAACATTAAACTATCAACAAAAAAAAGAAAAAGAAGAAAAAAGTTCATTTCTAAGCACAAATACTCAGTCTCTCTTTTTGGAAAGGCTCAGCGCAACCAAAATTATAAGATTGTATTAAGTAGAAATGCATAGAAATTGTTTAAAAAATAATTTAAAAAAATATGCACTGACTGTGTACAATGTGCACTTATTTTGTACTCTTGATGCATATTTTATCTCTGTTATTATTAATGTTTTTTAACATTTTGTAATAGCACGTATCATCAATCACTCCGTATCTTTGGATTTTCATTCATAATATTTATCGTAATTCCGACATACAGTTTAATTTTATTCTTAACTTTTTTTATAGAGATAATGCTTCTAACAAAATTTCTAGTAGAATATCAATATTAGATAATAAAAATATCAAAATTATCATCCTATTTTTTGATTTATTATTAAATTATCTACCTCGCGTTTTTCATTTTATTTTTATTTTATCATTGTTTCGATATCTTTCACTGTAAAGACCCTCATACTTATTTTGTACTCATGTTAAAATCGAGAACGATGCTCCATTTCTCAATATCATTTTCCCTTTGGATTACCACTCTACCACTGGACCTAGACCTCCTTACGGTTGAAGTTGAAGAAACCATTTTAATATAAAAAAATTCAAGTACATTATTTTTCTGTTGATAGCGATCCGATAGTGGGATATCGCTTATACTGATCTTTTGGAGATTGAAACAAATAGATAATGGTATAAAAATGTTGGTAAATTAAGAATATAAGCACTGAAATGATAGTACAGAAAAAGCATACAAATCCTTTAAAACGATTTCATGTCGTGGGTCACATAGGTTGAGTAATTAAAACAATAATAAATAAAGGCTTACACTTTTGTAAACTTTATAATTTTTGAATAAGAAAAAAATTGGGTTTTTTATAATTTATAATAAACTTCAATTTCATACTATTTCTGTGAGTCTTAGCGGCTCATTATTAGAAATATGTATCAAATTGTGGTAGAGTGGGTTCGAACCGAGAAACTGACTTAAGAGTCCGCGATACTTTCCACGGGACCATAACCCCACACCAAGCAAAATTTCAATGAACTCTTTATAATAAATAAAAATTTAAGAATATGATATGTTTATAAATATATAAAAAGTAAACTATAATAAAAATACCATTATAAACAACAGATCTCCTACTAAACGATTTTATCGTTTAATGGGAAATCTGTTGTTCATTTGACGATAATTTTTCTATTTGAGGTTCATAGTTAGTAGTATTTAAATCACACATGCAGCAGTCATTTCTTAACTACGTCCATTTCGTAGTCGTGATTTAATAAAATTCATTAATGAAAATAACTGCTCGCTAGCATATTTCGACTCGAACATATTTAAAAGCGCAGTAGCCAATATTTTCATCGCGAACTTGGTAGAAAATTCCATTCCTCTAATTTTCCCATTGATTTATTATCAATATTTTACCAACTCCTTTTAATAACTAAGAATTAGTTGGTAAAATCAATTTATTTCAACATTAAAATTTCACATTAAATATGAGAGTCTTGTATGTTTATTGTGTTCGTACATAAATATGTACATCCACTTAATCACTCTTTACCAAGGAACAATGAAACAATAAACCATATAAGTCACTTAGATAACAAAACTATGTACATAGTATTTATTTTTATAATATAATCTTTATCTAGCGAAATCATCTTTTTACACCTTACCGAGAAAAATTCTTATCAGTTGCAAAACGTCACTTTTTTTTCGTGATTTTCAAACTAAAATTTTAATTTATTTTTTCAATATAAGTATGTAAATAGTTACAAAAATATTACAATTTAATCAATTTATAAGACATTTGCACTTATAACATATTTCATATTATTTATGCTATTCCTCTCCGAAAAATAGACTAAGCTCTTGTGTTGGAGAGGGACTTACACTCAATGTTTATTGTTTGTGTTTAAGGGTGTACTATAAAATATACTATTCAGTACGAAACCGGCTGCGCGAGAAGCCACACATATTTTAATGAAAAAAAAAGAACAGAAGAAAAAAAAACATTATCTTTTTTTTTAAACTCCTTACCTTTCAATAACTCTTCTTTTCAAAACCATGTATTTATTGCGGAGAAAAACTTAAAAAAAAAAATAATAAAACCATAATCCGCACCCCAATGGTGCATAGGGCACTGCGTCATATAAACGCGGTGTTATCTTAATCGTTTACACATGAAGGAAAGGTGATCAGCCCTCCGCTTCAGATACCAGTCCAGGGTAGTATTGAATAAATATTTAAATGAAAAAAACACTTAAATCTATTTTACCCCCCTTGGCAATCGAACCCGGGACCTCCAGAACGGTAGCCGAGCGTGCTGACCATTACACTGCGGAGGGAGACGAATTTTTATTTTCCAAACAAAAAATAATTACATTAAATGTAACTTGGGTTAAAAGAAAATTCAGTCGCGGGTTTTCGATTGTCCCGCCTTAATTAAAGATATATTAGTCTTTTTTCCTTTGTATAATTAATGTTGTTTTTCAAAAATTATTTTTACATAAATTCTGGTTTCTACATAAAATCCTGAAAATAATAATTTTAATGGATAAGTTTTCTTTAAAAAAAAATACTTTAATGATTGTTCTCTGAACTATTTTGACAGAGTTCAATTCGTTGTTGTATGTCCCTCCTCCCATCCAACAATTCCACACTGTAAAAGTGAGTGAACAATGGCAATGATATTAATATTTTGTTATATTTAAAAAAAATTTAAATATAAATTATTCCTATCATTTACTGATTTTAAGCAGCGTTATTTTAAACAATATTACTATTTATATTCAAACTGATGATGTTTCTGAGAATAATGAATTCAATTCGCAAACTATTTAAAATTTGCAACGACACTCCCTTTAAAAAAGTCATTTACATAGTTGACAGTAATCGGTGGCTTATCTTGATAGGTTGTCTTTTCAGTGACATTGAAAAAAAACCAATGTCGTTAATTTGGCTTATATGACAGTCATTCTCAAACTTTTCTATTTAAAGTGAATGTCAAATAATAATTCAAAAGTCTATATGTATTAATTTATAAATCGAACACAGATTTTTTGAGTCTACTAAGTTGTATTTTATTTTTAAAAAAAAAAACACATTAATATTGTGACAATAGTTTCGCCTAGTTATGGCATTCGTTTGAAATTGTCACAATATTATTTTTTATGTGTTTTAAAATAAAACACAATTTAGTAGACTCAAAAAATCTGTTTGATTTAAAAATTAATGCACAAATTAAAATGGAGTTCTACAAATTAATCAATAAATAGATTAAAAAGTCGTTAAAAATAACTTTCACAATAATTATCCTTAAGGTCGTTCATTAGTCGCAAATTTTCTCTAACTCCAGGTAACATTTTACGTACTTGATTTTTTTCTTAAAACACAGTTTTTTCATTGAAAAAATATGTTTTTCTTCGAAATAATTATATTGTTTTGAAAATATAGTAATTGAAGGGTAAGGTTATTTATAAAAATATATTTTTATACATATTCTAAAAAATAAAAAATATACAATAAGCATTCTTTACAAAAATCGGGCGTGAACAGACATCTTACCTATATATATATATATATATATATATATATATATTCTCAATACATTGCACAGATTGAGAGCCATCGCTATAGGACATTACTCTCTTATTGTGGTGTTCCAAGTATATATCTAACACTTATTGCATACTAATTGATGATATCCTTTTGGTTTTAACGATCGTCAACAAATTCGGAGTATTTGATGGGTCTTTGTGACAAGACTTAGTGTTTTCATTGATTGCAAAAATGACCACATGGTTTGTAAATATTCTTCCATAATATCATTGTTCCACAAATGTGGACAACCAGTATTCAGGAACAATGACTCTTGTAAATTGATAAATATATACGGAAAACCAATTGGAAAGAAAAAAATCAAAATAAGGTGTTTGAAAATGATGCGGAATGCATGGAAACACGCATCGCAATAGATTTTAAGAAATGGTGGTATTTACTATGTAAAATTTAAATAAAAAATAAAAATAAACCATTTGTTGAGACCACATTTTGAGTTTATTAGTGTAAATACATATAACTAGTTTCGAGAACGTATGTAGTTCTCAAAACTACATAGTCGTGTTTACATTAATAAACTCAAAAAGTTTTTTTTTTAAATAAAAATCTTTTATTTTTTATGTAAAACATTATATTATTCAACAAAGTCAGTGCCAAATCAATAAATAAAACATTTAACCCATATTTATTTTTGAGAAATTTAAACTCATTTGTATTTTTTTTTTAATTACTAGATCAGTATTATCGACGATATCGATTAAAGTACTCGTATCTCGAGTTGGGTATTTGAAAAATATGGCAACCATATGAAAGAGTCATTTTTATCTAATCTATTGTTTTTACATCTTAAAGGGGTTTCGTGGGCGCAATGGAAGAGTACGGAATCTTAATAGCCAAAAATTACCTAAAAAAGATTTAAATAAGTAATAATATTAGTCGGGTTATGGTCCCGTGGTTAGTGTCGCGGACTCTTAAGTCACAGTTTCTCGATTCGAACCCACTCAACCACAATTTGATACCTTTTTCTCACAGAAATAGTCTGAAATAGTAATATTTGTGTCAATAATAAAAACACAAATATTTCTCTTAAAAAAAAAGTATTGGAAAATTGTAATGTTTTTTTTCAGTGTGTTCAATTCTTTTTACACAAATACTAGATATATCATCTGACTTTCATCAATCTCGATGAAATTGCGCCTCTGTTGAAATACCAAATAAATTATTTAGTACATTCCTAAAAAAAATATTGGGAACGATTTTTTTAAATGAAAATTACAACGAATTTAAACGAAAACAAACCGTTTAAATTTGTTTTCATATTTAGCCGATTTGATAGGTGTGAAATTGTCATCTTCCGCTTCGTCACTGTATGTACATTCCAACGTATTAAATAAGTACGTGACATTTTATATCATATCCGTGTAAGCATAATGATGTTAACATTTTTTAAATTGAAACATTTATTTATTTACAATCTCATTCCATTTTGCATCGAACAATTTTGATTGATAAACGTTCACTAGATCATTAGTAACGAAAACCAAGGCTAAAATGGCCAGGTCACTATTATTTGTTCAATATAACTAGGTATACCCTGCCACGCGTTGCTGTGGCTAACTGTGTCTGGTCAAATGGAAATGAAAAAAAATAGAAGGTACACATTTTTAATATCTTTAATTTTACAATGCTTGTGGGTATACAATGTATAAGCAGCTGTCAAAAAACACACTGGCCGCCATGAGGAATATTAAATTTCACGTGAGATGCTGTTACATTCAACAGATGGCACTGCCATTGCGTTAAAAAAACTGTTAATATTTATTTATAATTTTTCATCGATAGGAACATGACAATAATTAACAATATGACAATGACAAGTATCCCCCTATTATCTTTATTCCCATTTTTTAAAATAATATACAAAAATAAACAGAAACATCTCCTACCCCCTCTTCATCCTTCAACGTACCAAGGACACATCTCTAAAATATATACTTAGCTACATACTTATACGGTGTTTGAAAATGATACGGAATGCATCGAAACACGTGTCCAAAAAGATTTTAATAGGGGAATTACCCAGTAACATTGATAAATCGATATCGCGACAGTGTGTTTCTTCCTCATGATTTTAACGGACAAACTTGCTTGCATACAAATATTACAAATATACTAACATTCCGGATTATAGTGAGTGTAAAATATTTCATTATTCTTTATGACGTAGTTTTTTCTTATGCTCAATGCTTTTACAACAGTTATTACTCATTACAATTGCTTTTTTTTAAATAATGAAGATTAGCATTTCATTATCGAAGCGTAACCGCTTCCTTCAAGATTGCAATAAATACATTTTATAGATATAATTTGACGCGTCTTAATTTGCGCGTCCTTACCCTTGAAATTTTATTGAAAAAAATCTTCCTTATGTTTTAATTACTTCGAATTCACAAAAACTGCATCAATTGTGTAAGGGTTAGTCCAAAAGTTTATTTATCGACTAAGAAATAAATAAATAGTTAAAAATGGAAGAATAATGATATCGATTTTTTAGCTTTCTGTTTTCCATAGAAGTATTCAAATTTCGTTTAAAATAAATTCGGTCCGAAGGACCAAAAATGTCATGTATACAAACATCACTAATATTGATTAAACATATTTAAATTTTTATCATTTATATTTTGTATTGACATTTCTCGGTGGAAATGCATTTTTTTCCATAGAAATTTTGTTTAAAATAAATCCGGCTCGAAGGACCAAGAATATTACTTGTACCTACTAAAATCAATTACATATATCAATTATTGATGTTTTAAAAAATATTTTTAATATTCATATTTTGTATTGACATTTCTCGGTGGAAATATATTTGATATTAAAAAAATATTAGATATGGATTTTTCCATTTATTTTATTTGACCAACACCCGAATTTTATCGTTACCATCTTAACATCGTCAGTCTGATAAACTAGTAGTTTTATTATATAAATGATTTTTATACTCGAATGAATTTTCATAATATTTGGAAAGTATCATCAGTACTAAGTACCTATAATTTACTTTATACCCCTAGAAGCATCTGCGGTATAAATACATATTTTAACAACATGCTATTATCTAGCCGGTTTTGTAATCAGCAATATTAATCATCGTAAAAAAATCCTCATAGAGAATTGCAAAAAATATGTTAATTATTTGACGGAGATCACTTCCAAGGTATTGACCACTTAATTATAATAATATCAATACGAATTATTGATTTATGTATCGCCATTTTCGTGTATACTCGTATTTACATATATACATATATATATATATATATATATATATATATATATATATATATATATATATATATATATATATATATATATATATATATATATATATATATATATATATATATATATATATATTTATAAAGGGTCCGCCAAATAACTTTTTTTTTTCAAAAACAGGGCGCAAAACATCGAGTGTAGCTTCGGCTGTGTGGCACGTAGCGCCGTCCTGTTGAAACCAAATGTTGCCAATATCCTCCTCTTCAATTTTTGTGAACAAAAATCCGTTCAACATGGCCCGATAACGATCGCCATTGACTGTAACGGCCACTCCTTGCTCATTTTCAAAGAAAAATGGCCCAATTATGCCTCTGGACCAAAATCCGCACCAAACAGTGACTCGTTTTGGGTGTACCGGCTTTTCAATGTATGCGTGCGGGTTTTCTGTGCCCCAAATACGACAATTTTGCTTGTTTACATACCCGCCAAGATCAAAATGAGCTTCATCCGAAAAGATGATTTTTTTGGCAAAATCGGCATCTTCTGTAAGTCGATCGCAGGCCCACTCAGCGAAGCGAAAACGCATTGGATGGTCAGTTGGCTTCAACTCCTGAACCAATTGGACTTTGTATGGCGTCATACCAAGGTCTTTATGCAAAATTCGTCTCAATGATGTCTCCGAAATGTTCAATTGTTGAGAACGACGGTGAATTGATGTTGATGGCGCTTCACGCACACTTTCTGCCACAACATCGATATTCTCGGGTGTACGCACTGTTTTTGGCTTTTCACGCTTTGGTTTATCGATGAGGATGCCAGTTTCTTTCACTTTTTTCACAAGATAACGAACATACGGAGCTGACGGTGCTTCTCTTCTTCCAAAAACCGTACGCAATTTTCGCACACATTCTGCAACATTACCATGATTTTCAAAGTAATGTCGCAATATTTCCCAGCGTTGTTCAAGCGTATACACAACCATATTCGCTTAGCGGAAGGATAAAACTAATTATCTGTCAAATCAGACATGAGCTAAGTGTTACCATTCACGAAATAAGCACTAGTTGAAAAAAAAAACTTTAGATGGCGGACCCTATATATATATACTTGGGGTCATAGGGATGTTTGTTGTACCAGATATATGATTTTAAATGCGGTATGGCGGCTTTTCTTAATAGCACTAATATTTTCAAAGTACCATCAAATTAACACATAGAGATTGTGTGTGTATGTAAACATATTCATTGAATATTACGTTATATATTAATTTGGTCCTATATTCAATATATTAAAACCTAACATGAAGATCAACGGAAATGTTAAAAGATAATGGAAAAATTATTAATATTATTTTAACTTTTTTCTTTGGAGCAGTGTAGAGTAACTTTTGAGTACGCCTACATACAACCTAAAGCAATGTCCAACCGAGCAAAGCGCGGCAATGGGCTATTTACTTCCTTAACATTGACTTTGCTTTATTTGTGACGATTAAATGTCAACATGAACTGCGGACTGCTGATATAGCCAACTAAAAATATCGTGTCGACAATGCCGACAATTGAAAATCTGGGCACGGCTGCGCCATCGCGATCGCAACAACGCCATAGAATGATAATAATGATAATAATAAAACGTCGCATCACATCACGTACAGTGAGTTTGGTACAAAACAAGTTGATAACGTAATTTGACATCGTCTAATTTTGAATGTCCGCCCGTAAAGTGCAATGGTTACAACGGTTGGGTACAATAGGGTTGCCATTTATCCATACTAATGCGTCGGGGAATGTCACCTTTATTGACATAGGTGAAATTAATTTGAAATATTATAGGTGTCTCGACTTGAGACGAAGTATCTATCGTTTTCACACGAAGAAGATGGAAGTCTGAGCATTTGACTGGCATAATGTCCTATAATTGGCAGAATGGTGAACATTACACTAGCGTATGGTATAAAGTGATCACTTAAGCCATATTTATTGATTTGGCATTAACTTTGTAGAATAACGTAATGATTAAAATATATATTTGTTTTTTGTTTTGTTTTTGCCAACCATTTAATATAAAATAATCACTCTATGATAAAAATAAAAGTCTAAATATATTACACACATCCAACAGAGACTTAAATTAGATTGCTTTGAAATATTAGAGATTAAAAAGGCAATTAATATATATATTTATATATATATATATATATATATATATATATATATATATATATATATATATATATATATATATATATATATATATATATATATATATATATATATATATAACGTGGTAATATTTTTCTTTATAAATTGGGTGTAAATAATATGTAAAGTGGGTGTATAATAATAAAATAAACAATGTGTTGCTTTGTAATTAAAGAAACGACAATAAAAGTTTATTCTCAATTAATCTTTACAATAATTTTTATATCTATCTGATTCTGACAGTTAACAATATTATCGGAAGTCTTTTGTTTTATTCTGAGCGACGCATGCGACATCTGGTGGTAGAACTGTTTTATGTAGGTACTATTTGTAAGTACTTTATAAAATGTATAGGTAGGTACCTAGTTATTTTATTACATATATATATATATATATATATATATATATATATATATATATATATATATATATATATATATATATATATATATATACATTTAAAATCCGTAATTCTTAATACTAGTCGTATTCACATTAGTAAATTTGAAAAGTGTTTTTATTTTATTTATTTTTATATTTAAAGCGTATTTCTTAATATCCACATTCGCAATATGGACAAGTTATGATGTTATTTATTAATTTTATTTATATTTATTAGTGTTGCTCATAATGCATAATAAGTTCCTTATCTGCATTTAAAGCAAATAATTAATTAGTTAGTAATAATATCTGCATAATTAGTCAACATTTCATGTCATGAAGCATACAATTTACGCAGCATTCAACAACAGTGAGTGTGTGGGCAAAATTGCATAAGGATCATCACATATTGCAAAACTATGCGTAAGGATTATATGATTTGCTTTAATCAATCAGTTACAGTATCTTTTGCACTATTTATTATGGCAAATATGACGTTTTATAGTTATAAAAGCATAACATACAAGCAATGATGAATTTACGTACAAGCTAGATAAACTGTAGCTTAGGCCGCAAAATTGGTAGACGTGATATTTTCCTCAGTATTTTTTTTTCACATTTTGAGTGTGTCCAAATACTTGTTCACGAAATTTGGATTATCTCCAATTACAGGAGTTATTTTCATATTCTTCTTCATCTTTGATTGAGTAGTATGGTTGTCAATAATGGGCAGAATTGGTGAATCTTTAATGAGATGTCCAATTTTTTTTTTTCAATTATTTTTTTATAGACTCGATCAAAACAGACTATCTTTTATCGTGGTGGTCAGCGCATTTGACTACCGTTCTGGAGGTCCCGGGTTCGATTATCAGGGGGAGTCAAAATAAATATGAATGATTTTCATTCTCATATTTATTAAATATTATCACCCTGGGCTGGTACAAGCAGCATAGGGCTGATCATTTGCCTTCATGCAATTAACGATCAAGATAACACTGCGTCGTTACTATGGAGTGCCCTATGCACCATTGGGTGCGGATTCGGGTTTTAAAAATAAATTAAATAACAATTCATACTGCTACAAGTTTTTCACTTCCAATTAAACGTTTTATAAACCGAATTGGACGTTCAACATATCAAATTGAATAAAAATATTTTTTTGTACATATATTAAATAAATAAAATAAAGATAAATTACTTATTTATCCAATAATAAATACATCGCACCAAAGGCCGCATTTAAATTTCAACTTAAAGCCGTCACTACTCAAAATATGGCACTGCATATAACAAAACAGTACGATTAGCAACCGTTGTTGCTCGTGTAATAAGTAAAAACATAGATTTTTTATGAAAATCAGTTCTTTATGTAGCGTGTCGACTATTGTATACGTGAAAAATATTGTTTTACAGTATTTCATGTCTAAAAAAGCGCAGCTGAATCCGCTTCGTTGGAAAATAGATAAAAAGTTACATACCTAAACCTGGTCATTGGATTGATTTGCCTGATTGAACATTTACATAAAGTTGCGTAATTAGAATAAAAATATTATTTTGGCATCAAGTCTATTAGAAAGTATATCATTACTATGCTTGGCTAATCGGTAGGTACCTTTTATTTAGTTTTTTTTTTTAAATGTATACATTTATTTAAATCACAATTTTAAACATATTTAAAACAATTTTTTTTGCAGAGACCCACCAAGCCACCTTGTGTGTATTGTCGGTGGAGTTCTTTTTTAATACATTTTTTTTATTGTTTTTAACGATTTTAACCTAATATACACACAAAAAAGAGAGAAAAATTAAGAATATAAACATTTTACAATTTTCATAAAATTAACTTTTGATCACCCATTCCTTTATTTTGCCTTTGTTGCATATTTTATTTTGACCTCTAACATCCATCGGCAACAAATTAAAAATCTTGTTCTTCAGAACAGTGATACGAGCCTGACCAATTCTAAAAGTAATTTTCAGCTTTTACAAGTATAACTGATACCCCTTCCCTTTACAAAATAGTCAATGACAACTTGTTATAGTCTGATATTAGTGATCATTTTATACTCGTGTAAGATTCATCATTCTACCCGTGATTGATAAGGTGAATGTTACTCGTGTGTAAAGTGATCACTTAAACCAGCCTTTGACAGGTAACTCTTGTAAATACCCAGACATTTTACATTCTTCTTCATCTGTGCTGACATAAAAATATATTTTTTTAAATCTCCCAAGTGGACAAAACCCTGATTTTTTAATAAAGATTTGGTTACACTCAAAATATGTATTGTGAATGTTAATTTTGGTGATTTTTCATTCAATTTATATTAAATTTTATTATATTTTATTTGATATTATAAAGTACTGAAAATCCTTATCGAATATATTTTTTTATACACACTGTGGACAGTTTAACATATATATTTATTACTATGAATTAACGTATATTGCTTAAAATTTATATTTCAGCCATGTTTTCAGTCATTCCGGTATTTCAGTTAAAACGCGTAATTCTCTACGCGCGTAACATTTAAATATAATAATAAAACACTTATATGAGAGCACTTTTTTGAGTTTAAATATAAACATGACTAGTTTCGAGAACTACAGATATTCTACAAAGAACAAAAGGGTATCATACAAGTGTTTTATTTTTATATTTAATTATCATGTTATTTCACAAAGTCAATGCCTAATCCATAAATAATATAATAACGTATATTATTTATTGATTCGGCATTAACTTTGTGGAATGACATGATTATTTTAATTAAATTAAACACTTGAATAATCCACTGTATTGAGTTTAATTTTTATTTACGACTAGTTTCGAAAACGACAGTTGTTTTCATCTTCTGGTACAAATTAAAACTAACGAATAAAAATATATTTAGGTGTATATATATGTAGGTTAATAAATATAGGTAGGGGGGTTAAGGAACAACATTTTTTGTAAAAAGAAACATTGATAATAATGGTGACGTATTTTGAAACAGTATATTATGAATGAATTAATTTAGAAATACATAAAAATTTTAATTCAGATAAAACAATAATTAATAATATACTGGTTCAAAATACGTCACCATTATTATTAATGTTTCCTTTTACAAAAAATGTTGTTCCTTAACCCCCTACCTATATTTATTAACCTACATATACACCTTAATATATTTTTATTCGTTAGTTTTAATTTGTACCAGAAGTTGAAAACAAAATTCGTTTTCGAAACTAGTCGTAAATAAAAATAAAACTCAATTCAGTGGATTATTCAAGTGTTTAATTTAATTAACTACAGAAAGAAAGTAAACCGATAATATATATTTTAAAGCGGTCTCAACTTGATGTGAAACATATATCGATCTTTTTATTTGAAAGAAGAAGTAAGGGTTAAGCAATCACTTTATTATTGAACACTATTCTGCCCATTATTGTACATCCATATTGCATTAATTTAATTTAATTTAAAAATTAACGCAATATGGATTTCAATGATGGGCAGAATGATAACGTAACACAAGTTTATAAATTGATCGCTTAAGCCAGCCAAATAACAGATTGTAAGCCCTGGGATGCTCTGGTTTCTATCTTCTTTCATTTAAGAAGAGCGATAGACGTTTCAAATCAATTTGGGACACCTTTAATATTGACATATAATCCGCAGGGTTAAAACCGTTTCAGTTCGAAAAAGAGGTTGGAAATATATCTGTTTATGTTGTTTACACGGTTCTCACTCTAAAAAATAATACTATCGTAAAAAATTTAATATAGTTTGATTTTATAGTGAAAACTTTTAAATGAAAATCTTATAAAGAACAATTTTGTAGTGAACCTATTTAGTAAAGGGCTATTTCATCAGGTAACGATAATATAAGTATAAAAATGAGGTTAAGTAATATTTCAAGGGCAAGAACGCTTCAAGCGAGAAATTTATGAATAATAATGACTCTTTATTGTATTTCATGATACATTTACAACATTAAAATCTATTTAATCATTTCTGAATTCATTGTGCTTTATTAAATGCTTTTTCTTCAATATTTTGTTTTATGTTTTCATAAATACAAACGTCTTTTTTTAATTGCATCCTAAAACATTTTAAATATTTATAGCAATTCTTTTGTGATTAATCATTCGATTTTTTTTTTCTAAAAGTGTTAGTAATGTTGGTGTATAACCAACCATTCTCAGAGGCTTTTGTCTACCGTTTTCGAGACGTACCCGTCTCTTCGTCGGGACAATCACTACAACAGAATGCAAACAATACTACACGTTACTACCATATCACTATTCATACACTTACAACTACGTACAATGTTAATCACATGAGAATTTTGATCGACACGAAGGCCAACATGCACAAAGAATTGCAGAACAAACATACACTAAATGCCGAGGTCTGACATAAACTAAGGATGTTGGTCAAAAATACGTCAGGTTTACCTGTAAAAATTGACACATACATACGGGACCTGAATTTTTAAATATAAAGGTGTTTAGATTTTTTTTAAATGCGTAATTATGAAAAAACCGTATCAAACTAGCCAAGAGACTACAGGTTATAAAGACTATAAATAGAGCAATAAAAACTGGATACTGACTCGTCTATATTGGTGACACTCTTAAAGCTAAAAATTTGTAAGAAAATGACATTTTTTTCTGATTTTTAATTAAATTTAAGTTTTTTTTGCTATCCATAAATTGTTTATTAAAACCGACCGCTGCTTTATTCATATGTGTAGTAAATTGATAAGTATTTATTATGCATATTGTTAATTCCACCATACGGAAGTGACGCTATATCCGATGCTCTGAATTCAATACCTGGGAAGAAATAGCGTGGTAAAGAATTGTGTATTTGTAATACCTCCATTATTTATATCTACATTCTGCGTACTGTTAGTACCGGACCCACAACTATACTATTCATCAAGTAAAACGTACTCGTATACTTTAATCAATGCAATTATTCTTTGATATGTAAAGTATATGCAGGTATATTGTATTGCACAATAAACATATTGATTATATACTGTATAATCACTCATAATGATAAAAGATTTTATTTTCAAAATGCTTTATAATAATAAAAAATGAGGATATAGGGAGAAAAGAAAAAAAACAGTAGGTAACTACAATTATTTGAAATTAAGGAAAATATTAAACAAATTACAATATTCTGTAAATATTGTAATCAATGTTTAAGGGTAAAAAAATAAAACAAAAGTAACGCATTTTTCCATTCTTACAAAATATTTGTACGAATGGAAAAATACAAAACTTAAAAAACATAAATCGTTTTATAAGTAATAAATAATTTAGATAATTTTTCAACAAAACGGCGCTACATAAATTGGCTTTATTTATTATTATTAAACTTAAAAATTATTTTGTTAAGTGTAAATAAATAATTATGGATTAATAAAATACATGTGATTTTACAATGAATTTATAAGTAGGTACCTACATCAATCAAAATCACCCCATAATTCCCTAATGACAATAATTCTGACAAAAATCATCATTATAAAAGTCTGTGTACATTTTATTAGCCAGGTTTAGTGGAGGATTTATTTTTGTTAGTTTTTCAGCTAATTTTGTGCTAAAAAAGATTATATTTTTCTGATGAGAACATTATCATCTGCTTTATGGCATTTTATAGGTGGATATTCGCGTTATGCGTGAAATATTGTGATATGAAAATAAAACTCGTTTCAGTCAAATAATAGCAGAACTTGATAAATCCACTTTTTGCTTTACTTTTTAATAAAAAAAATCAATAGTATATTAACTTATCATTGATAAATGTCTATAAGGAAATAAAAAATAAATAAAAAAGGCTGATATATTTAGAGGATTTTCTAATTTTACACATCAACTTCTTGATTTTGGATATTTTGAATGCCGAATTGGAAGTTTAATTTAATCAAAAACTTGAATTCTGGAGTGTTACAAGTTGTAATATGGTATATAGAGTGGTAACATATTTATATTAGCGAATCTTACTCTAGGACCTAGCTTTTTTGCACATGAATCAATATTTTTAAGCATATATTTCTTATAAAGTAGATTTTTTTTAAACATATTTACAAAAAAAAATATTATTATTTTTCAAAACTTTCCACGAATCCAACGAAATTTTTCTTTCATCATCTAGTGCAAACGAAGAAGCAGCAAAGTATACGACAACAAGTTATATTAGGTTCAGTGGCGAGCACAGAGTTTGTAATCAGGGTAAGCAGTAGGAAGCTAGCAAATATATATATATATATATATATATATATATATATATATATATATATATATATATATATATATATAAATGTATATATATATATATACATATATATATATTATATATATATATATATATATATATATATATATATATATATATATATATATATATATATATATATATATATATATATATATATATATAAATATATCTATATATATATATATATATATATATATATATATATATATATATATATATATATATATATAAATATTTATATATATATATATATATATATATATATATATATATATATATATATATATATATATATATATATATATATATATATATATATATATATATATATATATAGACGGAAAAAGAAGAAGAAAAAAATTGAAGTAAACAAAGCTAAGGTAAGTATTTTATCCACTATAATACAGTAGTATTGTCTGTACAACAATGCAATTCAAAATTCGTGTGCAATATTATTAATTGTATATCCTTACAGTAAGTATATTTTTATGTTGGATTTTTCGTATTAAAATATCAAAATCGTTTGAACTTTTATGCGAGTGATTTAGAGCAGGCATTGTTTATGAGCTTACCTATATCGACAACACGCCACTGATTACGTAAATGTACTTATTATTTGATAATACATACATTCAAGCGAGTGATATGTAAAATTATCACCTTGTATATTTTACCACTAATTTTTGCACACAAAGATCAATAATGCTATAACAACTTATCATCACAATCACATAAGTGTTAAAGATTATACGAATATTTATAAAACTTTTTGAAAAGATTCAAGACAAATCTTGAAACGGTATTATATTATATATGTTTTTGTTATTTTATTCATTTATTAATTATTTAGTCGAAATTCGATCCCTTAGACGAATGTGGGGCAAAATAATGTTTGATAGATGTTCGAATGGTGAAATGAGGAAAGAATGCAAAGCTCACATGAGCATTATCGATAAGATTAAGAAACGTGTGTTGAGATGGTTTGGACATGTGGAACGTATGAGTGAGGAAATAACGGTTAAATAAATTTATGAGGCAAATGTAGTAAAAATGTAATAAAAATTAGCAGAGGAGGACCGAGGAAAACTTGGCTCAATCAGGTATGTCAAATACTTGAAAGTGGCCGGGTCAAAAGTCAAAGTAATCAGCGGGTATGTATGGGGAGATGCATGAATGTAGAAGAGGTCAAGAATGTTTGCAGGGTGGTATGGCGTTCTATTCTCTTAGCCTACCCCTGCGGGGAAGCGGCGTGATGGTAAGTTAGTTAGTTAGTTTATTTATTCATATTTCATCGTACACATAATAACTAATTATCAATCAGTTGTATCGCTATAGGTGGGTAGATAGGTATTTCCGTGAAATTCGCAAAAAAATGTATAAAAAGCTGATTCTATTATGTTTTATGATTAACATCTTATTCTTTCCCATGTAAACAAATCCAATTTATATAATAAAATAACAACATTTTAGTTTTATCTACATAAATTTTATTTGACCAGCTACCTGGTTTCGTCGTTACCGACATCATTAGACTGGTCTGAACTCTTATTTATTTTTCATCATACACATAATTACGTTACAATAATGTGCCCTCGTTGAGTTTTCCAGTGCCGAGGGCACATCTTACAATACTCGGAGTCGGACACTGCAATTTATCGTTCCGAACATTTTTAATTTATGGCCGACGGATGTTAGAGGTCTTAATAAAATATGGAACAAAGGCAAAATAAAGGAATGGGATCAAGAGTTAATTTTATGAAAATTGTAAAATGTTCATATTCTTAATTTTTCTCTCTTTTTTGTGTGTACATTAGGTTAAAATGGTTTAAAACAAATAAAAATGTATTCAAAAAGAACTCCACCGACACGACACACAAGGTGGCTTGGTGGGTCTCAAATTATTTGTTTAATTTATTTTAAAAAAATATATTTAAAATTGTGATTTAAATAAATGTATATAATTAATGTTAATAAAAAAAAAATTATAAAAACAAATGAAAAATTGTTTATGACATGCAATCAAATATGACATGGCCGAATGATGCGATTTACATTTCTACCAATTATATTTTAATAATGTTTTTATTTCCATAACTATTTTATTTACCAATTCGCTGTACCCGGCTACAAGCCGCTGTGGCTCAATCTGGTAAAATGGAAAATACAGAAAAAAACGCATTACTTATATCTTAATTTCACAATGCTTGTGCAGCAGTGAAAATCTATGAAGCAAAAGTGCAATAGAAAACACTGAAAATAATAAATAGCTAACAAAAAGCACGCTATCCGCCATAAGCTATGCGTAGTATTGCGGGTATTGCTATTACGTTCAATAGATGGCGCTGTCATTGCTGTTAAAATAACCTTTTTTTTAGGATGTCACTATCACTACTAAAAACACCTTTCATGGGTATAGAAGGACCTGCGTAGCATTGCGGGTATTGCGGGTATTGCTATTACGTTCAATAGATGGCGCTGTCATTGATGTTTGAAAAAAAAATTGTAGGATGTCACTATCACTGCTAAAATTACCTATAATGGGCAAATAAGGACCTGCGTAGTCGAATGCGACGTTGTGTCAAAATTTCAAAGCAATCGCTATTAGCTTTCGGAGATTTTTAGATTGTGAACTAACGAACATATACATTTTTATTCATTTAGATTGAGACCAAAACAAGGTTATTCAAAGGTTACTGGGTATATAATTATGTTAGTCAAATTCATCACATGACTGAAATTCATAACATAAATTATTATGATAATAAATATCATTAATAAATAACAACAACAAAGCTATTTATCATCATTGGTCGGTGTGAAAATAAAAACATTTTCGGTTGGGTTTTTCAATCCGGCTTTATAATGTAGTAGTCAGTGCGTTTGACTACCGTACTAGAAATCCCGAGGTCGATTCCCAGTGGGGTCAGAATAAATATAAAAAGTGATTGTTCGCTCTATTTTTTCATTATTTTTACCCTGGACTGGTACCTGAAGCGTAAGACTGATAACCTTGCCTTAATATAATTAACGATCTAAAACACTTCGTCGATGAGATGCAGTACCCTACGCACCATTGAGTACAGATAAGGGCCAGAAGGGGGTATCAATCCGTAGTGCAGTGATTATAGTGTTTGACTAACATCCCTGAGGTTCCGCGTTGCATTCCTGGGAGTCAAGATAAAATATTATTGATTTTTTTATTACACATATACACACATAAACGCTGTATTTAACCTTGCTTCATATGTATCAAGATATATTAACAATTCCTCAACGGAGACGTTCCATCCTTTCAGAGGTAGTTTATATAGATGTCTGGGCATTTACAGGGTTTACGACCTGTTAATGGCTGGCTTAAGTGATCTCTTTGTATACCATACAATAATCTACTTATAAATAAAAGCTAACATACCAAAAATACAAAATCTGATACATGTGTGTGAAAATGTGAAACGTTATGTAAACACAAAAAAAGTGTAGTCTCAAAATTATTGGTAAGTATGTGATATTTTACTTCTTAATGCTTTGATTTAATCCGGAGTTCTTCAAAATAGACAGTACTTAAAAATACACATCACCTCAATTAAAATAGACATCCCTTCAGAATAGACATTACTTCAAAATAGACATCACCTCAATCAAAATGGACGTCACTTTAAAATAGACCCTCAAGCAATAAATAACCAGAAATAGCTTTTACGCAAAGTGGGAAATAGTATTTCCATGCAAAATATTTTCTTCCGTTACTTTATATCACATTTTCTTTACCTTGAATAAAGTAAATTACCTACCCATTTAGCAGATCGTTGAATTCCTGTGTCGGTATTAAATCATTATAGCGTGGTGATAACTGAATGCCTACTTACTTACCGAACGGATCCAATCACCCGGAAAGAGGAAGTTCCGGGGTTAAATTGCGAACGATTTTTCCGGAATACAAACTAGATAACTGGTAAATACGAGTATATTCATAATATCCATGCTGGAAAACGAAAAGGGTACATTAACTACACAGTATTCAAAAACAGCTTGATTTATTTTTCATTATTTTTTTGATGAATTTTATATATATTTTTTTTTAAATTAAAAATGACACTTATTTATTTTTTTACAAAAATGTTAATAATGTAAGTATTTAACCAATCACCGAGATTTTTATGTCTACCGGTTTCGAGACGTACCCGTCTCTTCGTCAGGACAATCACTATTACAGCATGCAAAAAATACCATTGAAGTGCGTAATGGTGCTATGGTGGTGAAGGGTGGTATTGTTTGCATGCTGTAATAGTAATTATCCTGACGAAGAGACGGGTACGTCTCGAAACCGGTAGACATAAAAATCTCGGTGAGTGGTTAAATACTAATATTATTAACATTTTTGTACAAAAAAAATAAGTAAAAATGACTAACCATAATGTAAATGCTTTAAATATTAATAATATTGAGAAAAAATGACAGATTCAGAATTGAAAATACTTACATTTATTTTTATTTCATTTCAATCCATTTTACTCATAAATATTCAATTATAAGCTAAAATAATAAAAATGAAAATTATCTTTTCTGGCGTATCTCATGTATGTGATTATAATCCAGGATTCGGACCTCACATACTAATATATGAGTGTCTGCTTGGTAAAAAGCTTCTTTATATCTCACCAATAGATGTCTCTAGTGAAGTTCTAGTGATTCAAGAACAAGGTTTCTAAATTGGTTCATATATATAGAACTTCCAAGAATTTGAGTAGTGTGGTTGTCAATAATGGGTAGAATTGATGAATGTTACACGTGCGTAAAGTGATCATTTAAACCTATGAGGCCTATGACGGTTATCAGGCAGTAAATGCCCAGACTTCCATGTTCTTCTTCATCTTTGATGAGATGTCAAAAAATAATATGATAATAATATTTGATAAAGTCACGTGAGAAATTGAATTTCACAAAAATATGCTGTCAAATATACATAACCTTATTAAATTGTAAGAAAATCTTTAAAAAATCAAAATATTTATAAAAGTCGCGCATTTTACAGTCTAATAATGAACGTCTCGTCACGAGTTTTACTTAGTGAGGCATTCAAAAAATTATGTTTTTAAGAAAAAATATTTCAAAATCACCAGTTTTCGAAAGCGACCAAAATTTGCATCGCGATTGAATGGTTGGTCATTACACAGTTTTTCTCGATGTGGGCTATAAAGTCCCCTTGTAGGTGCTATAGATTTTTTTTAAGGGCATAGTAAGCACGAATAGTAAAGTGATGAAAAATAAGGAATCAATTTTTCTTCCTTCCATTTTTTTTTATTCTGGCGATCTTCTTTTCCCATTTGGCATGAAATTTGATAGGGGTGTGCCAGACTAAAAAAGTTTGGGAACCCGTTCTCTTGACTGTAGAGTATAGATCAATAAATGGTCCATATCGACATAACCGTTTTTCTAGTGTTCATTATAATCATTGCACTTTGAATGTTTTAATTGTTGAATTTACTAGTGCCAATATTTTTTTTATTGATTTCATTCGGTTTAATTGACTCGAACATTTCTCTAGAGTAAGAGGTTCTCAAACTTTTGGTAACGGAACACTTTTGAAACACTTGATATTTATGGAGCCCTAAAAAAAGTAAAACCTGGTTTTAAGTTCATTATTTAATTATGACCACTTAAAGTAAATCATACAAAATAGGTATCTTAGATCACATGTTCTTTTGGTGCCCGTACAATGACGGCTACCCGAGCTTCCTTTCAGACCTCTCAAGCATTAAGAATCCCTTTTACACTAATATCTCAACCTTATGAACCTCCCCCAAGAAACTTGTTTGTAAAATTAATTTGTTTATTTCTTAAAATTAATTGTAAAAATTTGTAAAGGTGTGTGATAAATATAAAATAACTCACTAAACATACTAACATTACTCATAAAACTAACCCCAATAGCAGGGATACAAATATTTTAAATTCAAAATGTTAATAAAAATAATAACTTGACACTAGCTAAAACACTCTAGAAGGGTAAAAGCCATAAAAAATAGGAAGAAGAAGAATACAAAATAAGTACATTGTACACGTATCGAGTCGCCACATTCCCACTCGTACAAGCTGAATTGTTTTATTTGCAGTTTTTTTTATCGTAGCATAATTGTAGATTTATTATCGTCGCTCGTCGTGGTGGAGCCCTATGGCTCCACGGAACACACTTTGAGAACCACTGCTCTAGAGGATTTTATAGTATGCGCTTGGATGCACAGTGGGATGACTTTCCAAGCAAAACGGTAATAATAGCGTTTAAATGCGTCATATTGGACATAGCCGTTTTCATAAAAAAAAAAATAGATAAACTGGGTATATACAAAACAGTAATCGCAAGTATTTTTCTAACCTTTCTACGCTGTTTCTTAATTTTCATTTTTTATTTTGATTGATATGGCATTAATTTTGTGGAATAACATGACGATTTAACTATAAAAAAATAATAAAATAAAAGTACTTGTACAAGACCACTTTTTACGTTTATTAATGTACGCACGATTAGTTTAGATATCTGCAAATGTTCTCATCAACAGCTGAAAATACAAACTTTGTATTTGTGTACAAATACATACATACATACATAAATACATACATATACCTACATATACATATAAACATACAAACATACATTTATACATATATTCAAAGTATACATACATATACATATAAACATACAAACATACATTTATACATATTACATATACATATAAACATACAAACATACATTTATACATATATGCCGTGTATAAGTAAACGGAGAATATAATACATGTTATGAAGAATATCGCAAAGAATTAAAAGAGTTCGCTTTTGGTTTATAAAGTATTCATTAATTTTGGATACTGAAAAAAGGCTTACACATGAAAAGCGACTACAAACTTTGTGATACAGTGGAAGATTTTCAGGCTACTGAAAGCAGGAAAATTGTCAGGAGAATCTATACGTATGATGGTCGTGAGGGACCTATTTAAGGAAAGGGGAAGATCCCTAATAAATTCATTTCGTCTTGAGTAAAAAAAAACCGGGGAAAGATGATTACCTCAGATATCCACAAGTTGGTCCAAATGTTTCAAACCTTTTCTAGGAATCGCTTTAAATATTTGTAATTTTTTACACAATCGATAAAAAATATGTATGTAAATGTGTATTATTTTTATTATGTATGCCAAAAGACCTGTCATTAAATAAATAAAAATACGAGTACATTGCTTTAAAAAAAAACATTAAAAGAATCGCCCTAATTTTTAGTAAATATTTACGCAATCGATATAAAAATGTATTTTAGATGCACCATTTTCATTATGTATGCCGAATGACCTGTCAACAAATGAATTGTCAAAGAAGTTGTCGAGATATTTTGTGCAGAGCCTTTGAAAAAATTACGAATCGCTTTACATTTTTTTTGTAAATTTATGTATAATTGCGTATCATTTATATTATGTATTCCAAAAGACCTATCATTACACAAATTATTTGCCAAAAAAGTTGTCATAATGTTAAGCTATGTGCTTTAAACAAAACCTTATCCAGGAATCGCTTTACACATTTTTTGTAAGTATTTACGCAATCGATAAAAAATGTGTTTTTGGTGTATCATCTCCAATATCTATGCCGACAGTCCTGTCATTAAATAAATAAACACAAATTTCTACTGATAACAGTGTGCGTAGTACAATTTTCGGAATTTCTAGAAAAATGTCAATTAAATCATCGATAATATATAATACAATACAAATTTACAAAATTTAAATTACACAGATATGTTCAAACAAAAAATTCGCAGTAAAAAGCGTTTCAAAACTTGAATAAATAGTATTTACCGACAGATTTAACATTCGTTAAATTATGTACTCGTACGTATTTCAGATATCAAATTCTAATGATTAAATAAAATTAATTTTTTGTGACACAATTGTCAAATACTTTTTAGTTATTAACATATTTGTTTACTCTGTTGAACTTCTATAATATACAATATGTTAAAATATATTTTAATAATAAAATATATTGAAGCAATATTCTTGGTGAACTTTATTAAAAATATTATGCGATTTTTTATGTTCTCAAATAGATTTTTATTTCATTTTCTATTACTATTATTAAAGAAACCACTTGTTTTTTTTTTTTAATCACTTAGTTAGTCAAGGGGGCGGAGATTGAAAATAAAGGAAAAAAGGAAAGTAAAGCTGAAGAATTTTGAAACAATAAATTATTTATTATATTATTTTGTGAAATAAAAAAAACTTTGTTTTTTGATCAATTCACATTTTTATTTACAACCAACTAGTTTCGGCAACAACCTGTTGCCTTTTCAGGGTTTATTTTATGACTAAACCTTCCCTATCCTTACTATCCTATCTGCAGACAAGCTTTTAAAAATAGTGGCTTTGCGGGTTATTCCTTTAAAAAAAAAAACAATAATTAGCCCTTAATAACTAAACATTCGTTTGGCGGACTACGCAATTAAAAACGAATAGGAACCGGTTACATGGCACTTAAGTTTGGTTTATTAGGAATGAATGTAAGAGACATTTAACAATAAATCACTGTTCCGCACAGCTACTACATATCGCTCACTCCTTTCAAGAACGTCATAAATCAAAAAACTAGATTTTTCACGAGAACGTTTTAAAAGTTTAAAAATATAACACGATGTATTAAATATAAATATCAAGCCACTTATTGAACTTTTTACTGTGAACAGATCTTTTTAGATAAAACCTGAAGGTTTTTTCTCCATTTGAAAAAAAAATTAGTACATTTAAAAAAATAATTAAACAATACCTTTTCTTCAAAATGCAAAACCAACATTTTCTGCCCTGTAGCGGGTAAATATTGAGTTAAAAATATGCCTCTTTTGCTGGGATATAGTACATTTTCTGGGCATTCCGAAAACACGCACAACTGAAAATGGACGATTTTTGATTTATGACGTTCTTGAAAGGAGTGAGTGATATGTCAATACTGTGCGATCCACAAATGGCATTATATCTTCAAATATAGTTTAGTTATCTAGGTTTGAAAAAAAAAGCAGAGAGCATGCTCGTTTTAAGCATGCTCAATTAGCAGCGTGTGTATACGTACCTTAATGCTTTACGAGTACGTAGATTATTATTATTTTATACTCCGATAACGAGGAAGCTATGGCGGATAATTGTAACAATAGGTGTAGATATGTTGTTAATAACAAAATGATGACTTACACAAACTCGCGGACAATTTTCGTACCCGTCGAACGATTGTGCATCGCTAGATTGTGGTCAGTCTGTTTAGCGCGGCGGTGACGGACGTTCGGTCGCAACTTGGTGAGCTCTTCGTCGGAAAAGCGCGTCAATCAGTCGTCGGGAAAAAAATCAAGAAAGTTTTCCACGATCACGCAAAGGAATGGTTTTCTTTCGTAAATAGTACTATATGAACATTCTTACGTACGCGGAGCGAAAATGTTGAAATAAATCAATCATTTATTATTATATATCAGACATTTAAAATTATTACTTTTTTCTTGATATAATTGAAATATACAAGTTTTGTGCGATTTTTCGTGAATATTTTCAATTAAATAAAGGTAAGAATTTTCAATGTTTATTTTTGTTGATTTTTATATCCTGTTTAAATATTTATAAATATAAATATGTATATATATATATATATATATATATATATATATATATATATATATATATATATATATATATATATATATATATATTATATATATATATATATATATATATAAATATATATATATATATATATATGTATATATATATATATATATATATATATTTATATAAATATATAAATATAAATATATATATATATATATATATATATATATATATATATATATATATATATATATATATATATATATATATATATATATATATATATATATATATATATATATAAATATATAAATATATATATATATATATATATATATATATATATATATATATATATATATATATATATATATATATATATATATATATATATATATATATATATATATATATATATATATATATATATATATATATATATATATATATACATACATATTTACAAAATTGCATTTTTAAATATTTCATAATAATGTCCTAATGGGTGTCTTTCTTGGATACGTTCATTTACATTGACAAACCATCACGCCGCTTCTCCGCAGAGGTTGGCAGAGAGAATAGAACGCCACACCAATCTATCTTTGCATCAATATTCTCCTCTTCCACATTAACGCGTCTCCTCATACGTAACCGCCGATCATTCCAAGTCTTGACCTGACTACTGTTGAATATTTGAAATACTCGATCATGCCAAGTTTTCCTCAATCTTCCTCGGCTTCTATTGCCAAATTTATTCGACTGATAAATTTGTTTCATAATTTTTATTCACTCATTCGATTCCAATGCCCAAACCATTGGACACACCTTTTTTAATTTTATCGATATTGCTTATCTTAGTCTTACTTGCAAAAATTACTTCGCACATCATATTGAAAATATACTATAAAATTTATCCAGTTTTCTTGTTTCACACGTAATAAACAGGTATGGGGTTGTCGATATTATTTATTAATTATATCTATATATTGGTCATGAGTTCATATTGAAGTTTTTCAAAATTCAACTACAGACCTGGGTATTGCCTGCGTAATATTGTGGTAAGCGCGTTTAGCTTACATATTAATCTTTGTACGGTCTACATATACGGAATTTTTCATTTTAGTTTCAATTTAATTTACCTTCAAGACAACGCTGCATTATCTAAAACGGTGCTCTTTACACGATCAGGATCGAATAAGAGAAAATAAAACGAGGATATTTATATTTTAACGGATATTTAATTTCATAATAAACCTATTTCATTTCAATACCGTAGAACGGGGCTACTTGAACTTTGATGTGTTACTTGGCTCAAATAACACATCAAAGTTCAAGCAGCCCCGTTTTACGGTATTTGATTTATTTCATTCAATCTCACCTGATTTATTTAAATTTAATTTTTTACATCATGGAATTTTATACAAGCCTTTTCTATGTGAAAAAAGAGTTCAAATGTCACAATATTATTTTTTTTAAATAAAAGAGAAATGTTTGTGTTTTTATTATTTACACAAATATTTCAAGTTTATACTATTTCTGTGAGCCTGAGCGGCTCATAATTAGAAATAGGTATCAAATTGTGGTGGAGTGGGTTCGAACCGAGAAATTCTGACTTGAGAGTCCGCGACAATAACCACGGGACCACAACCCGACACATTTTCGTTCAATGAAATATCAACAATTGTCTTAATTAAAAAATTAGATACTCATGCAAAGTATTAAGTCAAGAACGGTTCTGAATTTCATCTTTCAGATTTCAGGTTGTGTAAAGAACACAATAAGTTTTTACTGGTAATATAAATTAACCTGGTAATAATTATTTTTGTACCATAACATAGTCATGAATCAATAACGTACCTAATCACAAACAGTATATTATTATAAATACTCTATGCCTCCTCGTAAAATGTCATGTTAGCCTACTATTGCACAACATGTAAATAAAGATAAAAATAACCGATTAATGTTTTTTTCAATTAACTGATAACTAATATGAGTTCGATAATGGATTTTCGATTTTTTTCTTAGTAATTATTTGCTATGTATATTATTTTTCTTTGACGTATAGCGCATTCATTGTTTTACTAATTCGGATTTTTTTTTCTAATTATGTACCTACTTAAAGGCAAAGCGAGCAGTCTTTTCAAATATTTGCCTAGAGTAAAATACCAAAGTATATTACATACTAAAGTATATTAAAGTATATTAGTAAAATACTAAACATAGTTTAGGTGTTTTATTAGAGGTATACAAATTTAAATTTCCCGCAATAAATTAATGATGACACCCGCCATGTGGCATGTCGCGCCATCTTGTTGAAACCATAGCTCTGGCACATCAATGCCATTCAACTGAGGTACGAAGAAGTCAGTAATCATGGTTCTGTAGCGCTCTCCATTGGCCGTAATATTCTGGTCGGCATCGTCCTAAAAAAATATGGGCCAGTGATTCCACCTGCCCGTATAGCACACCAAACAGTGACTTTTAATAGATGTAAGGGCGTCTTGACAAAGGTTGTAGAAACTAAATTAAAAAAAGACATTCTTTAGTATAAATAAGGATTAAAATGAATACGTATTTATCATTGAAAAAAAATAACCCGTATGAAGTTGAATAATAATCTAAAAGCCTAAAAAATTCTAGCAAATTTATATAAAGTTTTATGAATTATAGTACATCAAATATTATAATTCATAATAAAGTATAGCTCATAATTAAAAAATAGTATAGGCTCTGAAAATTGAGAATGTCGAGAAATTGTAACTTTTTTATGTCACATTTTAGTACTCCGAACGTTTTAACCTATACTTGCCCTTATTTATTACATTTTGTGTGAAACTAGTAAACTTAGTATATTTTTCATACTTTAAAAATGATGTTGAAAGCAAACTTTTGAAGTAATGTATAAGTTAACATAATTATACGTACATTGGAATTGGTCAACTTATTATTTTTTTTAAATTTTCATTTTCATTTTCCATCCAATCTTACAATTAAAAATAATTTAAATCCTTAAACGCATAAATTTTTGACAAAGAAAAATTTACTCCATTCATCATCGTGTAAAAATGTATTTTTGATTAATGAATACAATATTTTTTATGTTTATGTATATAAGTATCAGGAACATCAAAACAGAAACGATTGTATGTTATTTACAATGCATTTTAGTTAAAAAAAGTATAAGGATATAATATATAAACTGAATGATTGTATTTTACTACACTATGAACGTCAAACGGTTTGATAATACAAGAATATAATGAATGTTTTGACAGTTAGGAGTACTGATAATATTTCAATGGAAAATGCCGCACTAATTTTCCATGTGATCTACGAAAATCAACGTTACTCATTTCCTAGAGGCGTGCATTCTATGTATATAGTCGCAAAAAGTGCCTATTCCATAGATTATTGACTTACATAAAATTTTACAACAAAGAGCGGGAAAACGTCAAGTGTCGTAAAAGAAAAATCATTCTTGCTTGTTGGTCATCGTCAACGATACATTTTAAAATCTTTTAAATAGCATTAAATGAAAAAATAACAACGAAACTATTCCCAAATCTATGTAAATAAAAATGTAAAAGTAAGTTTGTTCGAAATCTTAAATCTACGATAGGTGTTTTTACCAATGGCATCTAAAAAAATTCCTGTGAAAAGTATCGTTTTGACAGTGAGGGCAGCGTCATCTGCTGCAATGCAACAGCAACTGTAATGAAATGTTTGCAATCTTTCTTTTTTCCATTTAATCACACTGAGTCACGGCAGCGCGTGGTCGGGTACAGCTAGTAAATAAAATAAAATACTATTTAATTCCACACGTGACCCTTAGACAAGAACGGTGAAACGCGTCTTGATTTGAAAACAGAACATAGATAAGATATTTCATATTTAAAAAATGTATTCAGAAGACAGAATTCTTCATTTGAAAAAGTGGTACTTTCTATATGGCAATCTTTATAATATTGGATAGGTACCTACCTGATTAGTTTTATCTGCGGTTTAGGATTTTCCACAGCCACAAACATTACTCTAGTCTCAAGATAGGTTTTAAAAATCACGTCGACAAAATTCTTGTTAATACTTTCAAATTTATTGAAAAATCCACATGGTGTCCACCCAACAGTGATTGTTTTTTAATAGCATTTAACGTGCAATATATTGCAGTATTCAGTGTTCTTGTTTAAAGTTTGACGTCATAACAAAATTTCACACAAAAATATATTTATTTATCTTTTTTGATTCCGAACCAATATTTGATGGAAAAATAAGTTTTTAAAACTGACTAACTAGCCATCACGCCGCTTCTACGCAGGTGTCTGCATAGAGAATAGAACGCCACATCAATCGTTCTTTGCCAAAATCTTCTCCTCGTACATACCCGCCAATTATTCCAGCTCTTGGCCTGACCACGTCCAAGTATCAATCAAGCTCAATTAACTAACTAACTAAGCATCATCCACTCTGCCGCAGGGGTAGGCAGAGATAATGGAATGCCATAATAAAGTATTTGAAATACTTGATCATGCCATGTTTTCCTCGGTCTCCCTCTGCTACTCTATTTTTAACTTTATTCGCCTTATAAATTTGTTTTATTGATCTTACTTTACTCATTCGATTCACATACCCGAACCTTCTCAACATACATTTCTTTATCGAAATACCTTTTACGCTATGGAAATGTCAAACACAGTAAACAGCTACATATACTCAAAATAACAAAAGTTGATGGTATAATGATAGATCAGAGACGTGTGACATGTCTTTTGACTCCTTCTTGTTTTATTAATTTTTTATCGTTAGTGACTTTTGATTTTTTTATTTTCCTTAAGATACATAGGTACTTTTGTAGAATCGTTTTTATTTACAACGTAACTACTTAATTTTTTATTATTTTATCTTATAAGTATACTGAATATAAAGGTTGACATTGGTTCTGTTTTTTTTTAATAGATTTGATATTCTGACATTAGCTCAATGAAGTATCTTCTGAATAAATAAATAAATATACCTTTGTATTTCATAAATTTATTTGTCTTTGTGGTGTGTCTACCAAGTTCGACTTTGTACTTATAAATTATAATACAAAACTTCTCATTGTTTTTTGTCAAAGTATCTTACTATTCCAAAAACAGAGAAAAGATCATTTAAGAATGGGAAGTGAAAAATTTATACGTTTAATTAATTTAAACGCGCGATTTTGGCGTCATCGTTGAAAATAGAAATAAAAATATTAAATACTGCAACAAAATAAATACACATATATTATTGATAAAATATTGCAATATTACGTAAGAAAACGTTTATCTTTGAAAGTCTGCAAGGATTAAGCAGACTTATGCAAAGTTGTATTGTTCTCTTATCTGTACATTTATAAGGGTATGAATATCTTACTTTTGAATATGTAATCAATCCAAAGTACCTATCTATATACGTTTTGAACGGAGATAATGTGTACAATCAATTATATAATGATATTTTATGTTAATTATTTGCTTTTTGAACGTAAAGTACTAAAATTAAGAAGGACGAGTACTAGACATGTTCCGCCCATACACGCTGTGAATGCTTCGCATCTCGCACTGTACTTCATGTGGATAAATTCGCTAAAAACGCAACCCGAATCGTTTTGCCTAGTGAGATTTTCAACGACAAAAAGTAGAAATTTGGAAAAAATCTTTTAAAAAAACACTTTCTCTATGGCTTACTTCGTTTAAAAAACGTCAATTTGACAGCTGACATTTAGTCTTGGATCAAATAATTGCTATATATGTACCTTTTTTTATTCCTCACCAGTATGAGATTAAATAAAAATTGTATTCACTTTATGAATAACGCAAAGTCAAATACACGCAATGTTGTACTGAAAAATTGACAGAAAGACAGCAGTTTTAAGGAATGGCGAAGCGGTTGCTTAAAAACTATTATTGTTATGCTGAAAATTAGTCGTTGGTCATAATTTATGAATTCCAAATCATATTTGGTCCAAACTAAACCCGAAAATTTTCACAAAAGCATTGTACACGTTTAGAAAATAGCTTACAAATGGCTTTAATTAGCACTAAAAATAATAGATCATTTTTGCAGTAGTACCAATACTATGGCACTTTTTTTCCTTCTCAACAACAAAATACTAAACCAGCAAAACATAAAACTCAACAACGTCGCACTGTAATTAATGCATGAATTATTATTTAAATTATATAATTAACAATAAGTTGTTATTCACCATTATAATAAAAATAAAAAGGAAATGAAGTATATATTCGTAGATTTAAGGAAAAATTCAGTATGATGCAGTATATAAAGATACGTTTTTACTATATTACGTGTGATAATATAGGCAAATGTATGTTAAGATCTTATTTAAACAATCCCGTTAACAGCTGTCAGCGTGAACAATAATATTATAAATGTATTTGCTTACATGGAAGTAATAATAAAATACTGATTTCTCTGACAGAATATAAAGCACGTAAAACAAGTATTGTTTCAGACGATCTATGCTAAAAATAATAAACGTATTTTATTGAATATTTTAGTTATTTCAACTTGATTATTTGGACAAAGATTAATTAATCAGTAAATATAAATGTTAAATAAAAATATTATTCTTTTACGTTTTATAACAAATATTTTCAGTATTTTTTATATTTATTTATTTTTCATCATACACATATTTACAAATTATAATAATGAGTATTAATAAGCAATACGTATTAGTATAACAAATTATAATAATTATATAATAAGCCTTCACTGAGTTTTCCCATGCCGAGGGTACATTTTACAATACTTATTTATAAAACTGTAAAAATATTAATGAAAATTGTTTGTCGTCATTTTGGCATGTCTGCAATAAAAAACGACGTGGTCGAATGATGCGATCTATTTCAAATTTACCTCCTCCTCCTCCTTACCTCCTTATAAATAGCTCTTTTATATTGTTTGTTCTATTACATTTAATTTTATATTAAGTTTCCACAATGTTTCAATGAATATGGATAATAGAATCAGGTTGTAAAACTTAACCAAAAGATTTACAGGCCTGGCCATATGTATTAGGCACCCCCTACAGAATTGGTTTATGTCTTTAAATACTGCTATTCTTGGAATTCTTGTAATCCTTTCGGATTGTATTGTATTTTGATGGATTTTATCTACTACTTACTACCTGTTATCCTGACTTACGACAGTTAGTAAACAGTGTTTTTATTTTTATTTAAAAACACTCTGTTAGATAATTTATTATAATCCAGTTATTATAATGGGTAAATAAGAGCGTTTGTTTATACTTTTGATTTAAGCCATCATTATTTTATATTAAAATAACAATAAAACGAGATTTGAGTGAAACTGAGCGGTCTCAAATAATTTTATTGAATTCAGAAAGGTTAACCCAGGTTCAAATAGCTAAAAAAATTATCCCAGTGCGCGGTGTTTGATCCAAACAACAATTAAAATATTTTTTGAATCTGGCTATTAAAAAACCGCCCAGAACTGGCAGAAAAATGATCACTTCAAGTCGCAAATACCGAATTTTGGTTAAAGAATCATTAAAAAATCGTCTTGGTATGTCCTCTTGTATTTGTAATATATCGTTCACTCCTTTCAAGAACGTCATAAATCAAAAAACTTGATTTTTCAGGAGAACGCTTTTAAAGTTTAAAAATATTATACAATGCATTAAAAATAAATATGAAGCCACTTATTGAACTTTTTACTGTGCAACAGATCTTTTAAGGTAAAACCTGAAGGTTTATTCTACATTTGAAAAATATTTAGTGTATTAAAAAAATATTAAACAATACATTTTCTTCAAAATGCAAAAACAACACTTTCTGCTCTATAGCGGGTAAATATTAAGTTAAAAATATGCCTCTTTTGCTGGGATATAGAACATTTTCTGGGCATTCCAAAAACATGCACAACTGAAAATTGAGGATTTTTGATTTATGACGTTCTTGAAAGGAGTGAGCGATATGTACTCTTACATGGTTGATTTACAATACATTAACTTTTATTATCAAATTTTATTTAAAGATAAAAGGCATTTTGAGGTGTGTTTTTATTCAAGATTTTCATTAAGTAAAATATTTCACAATAAATTAATTGATTATTTTGTAATTTGTACTAGATATGTATTTAAATTAGATAGTATCTGGATGGATTTTTTTGAATACTATCTGTATTATGAGCTAAAAGAAGATAAATAATTAGTTATTACGTCACAAATTTAATATCAATGTCTTATCAGACCGTTTTTCATTTTTCAATGTTTCTTTGTGAAAACATACATACTTATATTCTTCATTCATATGTAGAATGTAGAAAAAATGAGAGAAGAACTCTACTGGTAACCTATAAAAAAGAGATTAATATATAATATGCTTATCTTTATTTATAAAATTTCTAACGATAAATTATCTAAATATTTTAAATGGATAAAGTAATTTTAAATAAAAAAAATCACAAACAGTACTAGAAATAAGGATGAAATAGGACTGCTATTTTCGATAAACAAAACAGAAAAAAATTGTATGACGTACAAGAGTTTGAAAATGTATAATGAGATGCCTGAATGTATGAGGAATGAAAAGAGTTAGATTTAAAAAAAAAATGTTTACTCTAAGAAGATGTAAATATATATATATATATATATATATATATATATATATATATATATATATATATATATATATATATATATATATATATATATATATATATATATATATATATATATATATATATATATATATATATATATATATATATATATATATATATATATATATATATATATATATATATATATATATATATATATATATATATATATATATATATATATATATATATATATATATTTAAGTATATGATGTAAATTGAGTGTAAAAAATAGTTTGTATTAATTGTAATACAAGCTAACTAAAGAAATTTTAATTTTAAAAATTTTAAAAATCATTTGCGTGAAAATTTGTAGTAAATATATACAAGATAATTGAGAAACGATTCAATCAAATTTGAAAGTTTGTTTAAATCTATTTTTTTAAACTAAAGATCGATTTTATTTTAAATATCGTGAATGGATTTTTTAAGGGTTTATTGAAATATACTGTCTTTTTGTATTTTATAATACGAGTTTTTTTAAATGTAAGAGTTTTCTTTCAATTGGAAGGTATTATGCAGAAAGTAAATTGAAAAAAAAAACAGCGAAATATGGGAAAGAAATAATTGTTGGACATATAGTGGTAGTGTCAATTCTCTGAGCTTCATGGTTCAAGCAACCACTTTGAAAAAGTATCAGATATGCCAATTTTTATTTCTTAATTATCATTATTAAATCTTCACACTGTTTATTGAGTATGGGAATAACCGTCTACTTCTTCCTCAATACCTCAATGTACATAGTAGCTGGAGGAGTAAATACAAATATTCAATTCAAAGAACTTACTCTCATGTTTTTATTTTTTCAGATAACTTAAAACGAGTTATAACAAAAACATCGTTATGTTAATAACAGGTTATTTTTTCCTGTTTTCTGTTATATAAAAATTTTCCCCAACTATCTGCGGATAGGTTCTTGATATTACCAATATTTATCCTCGTTTTAATATATGCCCTGCCAATTAAATATTAATTTTATTGATGCAAATAAATAAGCATTCATAGTTTAAAACTTCCCCTGAATGTTTTTTCGGAGTAGGAATATTTTTAACTCGGAAAAAAATAATAAACTTGGGCATGGTGCTTACTTTTTGTATAAATTTCATGCATTCAGAATTACGAGTTAAACGCCAGACGCAATCTCCGAT
>NW_028282047.1:0-21652 GCF_059751285.1 Brachycentrus maculatus
TCCCAACCCCAACCCCAACCCCAACCCCAACCCCAACCCCAACCCCAACCCCAACCCCAACCCCAACCCCAACCCCAACCCCAACCCCAACCCCAACCCCAACCCCAACCCCAACCCCAACCCCAACCCCAACCCCAACCCCAACCCCAACCCCAACCCCTCCCAACCCCAACCCCAACCCCAACCCCAACCCCAACCCTCCCAACCCCAACCCAACCCCAAACCCCAACCCCAACCCCAACCCCAACCCCAACCCCCAACCCCAACCCCAACCCCAACCCCAACCCCAACCCCAACCCCAACCCCAACCCCAACCCCAACCCCAACCCCAACCCCAACCCCAACCCCTATTTTTTTATCACAAGTTTTCAAAGCACATGTAAGATATAAATATTTTAAAAAATAAATTGTTAAAAAATTAGGGTGTGATAAAAATAAATTTCAAATTAACTCTCTTTTTTAAAAAATCATATTTATTAAAATTAACAAGTTATTAGCTTTATATTTTGATAACGATAAACATATAAAAAAATGTATACTCTATTTTATGTGTTGATTCAGTTAACATTAATATTAATTTTTTACACATGTTTAATGTAGTTACATGAATTATCTAAATAAAAATACAATATAATGCGGATAAAAAAATAAAATAAAAGTAAATGAAGCAAAATGATTCGATATTTAAATGATGAAGGGGAAAAAGGTTGGTTTACTTTCTAATGGTGTCATCAGCAAAGTCAAGCACCTTATTAAAATTGATGATGCTTGTAACTTTCAACCCCGCTACATGAATATCCACAAAATCTCTCTGAATCTCCACGCTAGTTCGTAGGTTTTCCGACAAGTTTTGATTGAATTTTTAGAGATTTTATCGGCATTTGAGTAGCCAGGGCTTCAATTGCGAGGCTGAAAACGACTCCGCGGCTTCCCAAAGTTCTTCTTATTCTTCGACTAGAAGATAAATTAAATTTTAAAATGAAAGTGATAATAGTGAGTGTGGTACCCTGTTCTTAAGTGTTTTTCATGTAATTTGTTTTGTATTTAGGTGTGTGTGGTTCCGTGACTGGTTGGATTGTATTTATGGATTTTTATTTATTTTTATTTTATATATATATGTATGTTGTAATATTTGTAGAAGAGATAAAAATAATAATTACTCTATTATTTTAATTGGCTAAAAATAGATATATTTTTCTTTTTTCTTCGCTAGTTTTGATTTATCATCAAACATGCAGGCGACGAAATTTAATAAAAAAAATATAATGGTAAATTGCCGATTAATGGGGGGAAAACATAATTCTATAAGAGAAATTATGGAAAATCTGATAGTATAAATTCTTTTGACATTTTTTATTAAATAATTCTAGAAATACAGTTACTTTCCTGAAGTAGCCATTTAAATTTACATATATTATATATTAATTATTGGAATTGCTACAAATAATAATATTATATCCTGAAATTAAAAAAAATATATCTGGAGATATGGGTCTATAGATATATATTTCTATGCAATTTCGACTGGCATTTCATTTTTTTAAATATAAAGAGAAGAACTTACCATGTGAGTGGGGACTTTAAAAATTTTTGGTTTGTTTAGTTCTTCTAACTTAAATTAGTGGTATGTTCGTTAAATACTGTAGATGTGTAATTCCCATCATTTATATTGCGCAAGGAGTTACAACTTTTTGGCATTACTCATTCTCGAGTCCATGTTTCTTTACTCACTATAAATATTCTGTTTGGAAATTTCTATTGGTTATCGAGTCGATGCTAGCACCATGCATTAATAATAAAATATGGAGAAGGACTCTTTCTTTTTTTTACTGATTTATTATTATATTTTGTTCAGCTAGACACACTTTCTCTCTGAGGAGTACAGGGGAGCAGGTCATCAGTGAGACCATTAAAGGTTGGAGCAGAGAGTGTTACTGAATCAGTTTTGGGAGGCATCATTAGGTATTAGTAGAAATCAGAACAAATATTAATACACATATTTTATCTTGAAACATCTGTTTAAGTATCCAAATAAAATTATAGAGATATATATATATAGCTGCTTTTTTATTATTAAATCAATTCCTGTTTTTTCTACTCTTTACTTCTTTGACCATACATGACTGCATTTAGTTTTGGTATGCATAGTTCTTTTGTCGAGAATGAGCTCGCTCCACTTCCTCATAATACCTTTCTGCGTTGACATGGTCTTGTGCCTCGCATTGTTCTTCCATCTTGTGCAAATCCTGTTTCAGGAGGGCGATCTTTTCCGATTTAAGTTGTGGAACGTTCATCTTCTTCTCCAAGCTTTTCAGATTCTTTTTTATTCCTGAGAAATCCCTTTTATTCACAAGCTCAATGTTCTTCTTCATTACTTCTACTGCTTGAACACGCAGGTAATTTTCCATGACCTCCAAATCGGGTTCGGTTTCCTTCAGCTCTTCATCGACATTCAAGAAAGTGACAGGCAGAGTAGCCTCAAACTGCATGGTTTCTTTTGAACTCACAGGTTTCACAGTGGCGATGGCTTCAAGCATGGTTTGGTTTCGTAATAAGTCGCTCACCCTGTCTTTTATAACCGGGATCTCGACCTCGAGAACAAAGTTCTTCGAGATACCTGACAAGAACTGAGATAGCGTAATGTTGTACTCGTTTTTAGTGCTGTCGTAGATTGTCAAGTCTCCATAGGCTTTGACAATTCTAATATCCGCGAATATTCCGTTCATTCTGCTCTTGATGCAGATCTTCACCTCATCCGCGATAACACTAAACAATCCTCCCATGCAATTAGCAAAGGCTTCGTCGAGCGAGTCTAGCTTTTCGATGTAGAAAAAGTTTCCATCCCTCAGATTAGCGATATTCTTCATGAGCTTGGGGTCGTGGTCACTGCCGTAACCGAACGAATGTACCGAGAACGCAGAGGCTTTCATCAAGTCGATCCTCTTTTCCAGATTGGCCTTAACTCTCTAATCTGCATTTCCATCGATTCCGTCGCTTAGGAGAAAGATCGATTCGATGTTGTTTTTGTATTTTTTGTCTTGCAAGACTTGAAAAGCAAGATCCATTCCAGAGTTGATGTTAGTGCCTCCTCTGCCACTTAGTTTCTCGATTAATTTTTCCAAGACAATGATGTTGTCTTTCGAAACTTTGAGGAGGGGGGTCACTCGCTGCGCAAAGCTCTCGAAGGTAATGATACAGAGACGGTCCCTTTCTGTCAGGAGTTCGAGAAGATAATGCATTGACTTCTTCACCAACTCGATTTTTTCCCCACACATCGAACCACTCACGTCAATCAAACAGATTAAGTCGACGCCAGGTCTTTCCTGGGCCTTCACAGTCTCCTTGGCTGCCTCGCTACTTTCGCTTTTTATTTCTTCCAAGGATTTGAGAGTGACCATAACTGGTACCATCTGTTTCTCCTTATCGTTGATTTTAATGACCTTTTGATGAGCCTTGATTTAAAGCTTCAGCACTTTGGCTAGGTCTACTTGCTTTTTAATGTTGGAGAGATTTGCTCCTTCAAATTTCACAATCATCTCATCATCGTCGAAAACCATTTTCTGAGTTGTGGGCTCGGGTTGATCCTCTCTATCGAAAGATCCGTAATTTTGATTTTGACGGAACTCAGTGGAGAGCTGTCTCTGAAGTTGTGGCTTTTTGGAAGATGTCTGGATGTGGGTGTTGTTCCTATTGCTAGAACCACTTTGTTTGTTGCCCATATTAATTTGCTAGTCTTTTGACTGAGATTGGATTGTAGATATATTTGAGATAAAAAACTAATTAAATGTTTATTTGTCAATATGATTGTATTTAGGCCCTTTTTAAATATCGTAGGCCTATCCAATTCTGACCAATTAATTTTCTATGCCAACTTTCAAGTATCGTATATTTTCGAAAAAACGTAGCTTGATAATTTCTTTCAGTGAAGATCGGAGAGTGAAATATTAGATAAGTTACATTTAATAGTGAACTAAAAAAAATATCTATCATCCAAATTGAATCCCCACAACCAGCTCCTCGAATTGATTAGAGTGGCATCACTTCGGATCAATCATAGGAATCTGAATACGAATATATTAGAGATGTATTATAAACTATATTGTTTTTAAAAAAACATTATTTCCTGGATAGTGAACTAGATGACTCATTGGCGCATGCTCCCCCTCATCCGATAGTTACTATAATTTATATATCTTTCAATCATAGCTTAAATTTTATATAGGACAAGATAATATATATATATATTTTATATATAAAAAAATAACTTAATCAATACATCCTCTCATCACTATTGATTTGATTTTGAGAAACAATTATTCAACCTCTAGAAAATGCGCCTGTGCAAATTTGAAATCTTTGGACAAGACCCATATTTTTCCTCAATGCGAGTCAAACCACCGATACTAAACTCCCCTGCTCCAACTCTCCGAAACTTCTTAACACTATTCTATCCTCGAACGCATTCAGCCATCACAGAATTTTAAGTCTCCGAGATCTTACTAAAAATATTTTACAAGACTAGTGTTTCAAGTTTCTATCGGAAGTCTTTCAAATGTATGATAATATTTACAAAAGTCTAAACTTCTCGGAAAATGGCATTTTTAACCCGGGTCATAATCTCGTCAGAACATTTCACATACTAGAAAACAGACGAACTATCGCATGCATTGTTTGTTGTTTTGACTTTGAGGAGAATTTGGTGGATAGCTTTGGAAGGCTGACAACTTTTAATGATTTTAATTACCTAACAATCTGAAGCTCCAAATTATCGCATAAATGAGTAACATTTAAGAACTTCTCTAATGCATTCCCCGATGTCACTTTTTTCCATGATTTAATACAAGCCGCCAAAAGGGTTATTGATTCCGTGTCTCCTGGGCTTTGCAGCTTTGAAGTTGTTTTTCATTGAGCTCATTGTCGATTTATATGATGGGGCTCTACTCCCAGATTTTTTTACCTCGAGAAGATCATTTCGTCTTCGATTTTCCGTTTTTTTGTATTACCTGATGGCTTCGAGGTATTAGCTTAGCGTCGGCTGATGTTTTAAGTCAGTTTAACAAAGTGATTTATTGGTATTTTTATTGTATTTCTTATCATTTTTTAAGACAGACTGATTTTGACTGAGGAGTGGGTTGTTAAAATATTCTATCTAAGCAGAGGAAGACTTCAAAAGATCAGCCATTTGAATTTTTTCATGATTGGGCCTTGAAATACAGTAATATTTATTTTTTGAACAGGGTGACTTGAGTTTTTCGGTTTACTTAGCTTATTTATGTATCCGCTGTATTTCTTTCCCTGGCATTTTGTTCGGTCTTGGTTGATTTTCGCGTTCTGCTTTCTGCCGGCCCAGATGGATACTGTAAGCATTTTGTGATAGTCTGACTTGGGAATATTCATCGGGAGCCACCTTTTCTCTTGATTGAGAGATGCTCGAAAAATTGTTTAATCGCTCAATGCGAAAAGAAGGGCTATGATTGATGGCGCTTTTTCGATTATTATTTTTGGAAGACATATTTTAAAATGCTTCAGCTTGATGTGAGAACCATTGTTTGTGGGACGTTTGAGCTCGCCAAAAATCATAATTATTAGAAATCATAATTATTACTGTTTGCTAATTTTTTTCGAAATCAGATTTTCTATGGAGTTTTTAAGAAAAAATAAAAAAAGCTCAAATACTTCTATTTAAACTTTTTTTAAAACAATAAGTTAGACATTGCTGCGTGAAGAACGAATATCGCAATAGCTATTGGTAAATAGTTAACATACATATGATTTAATCTTGGAATATACTTTATTAAGACTTTATTGAATATATTCCCAACAATCATGAACGAATATCTCTCAATGAAAATAAATTACTGTTTAAGTTAATAAATGTCTATTTAAGAATTACCAAACTAAATATATATATCCTATCATCTAAACAAAAATAATGTTTAAAATGATTTTGTTTGTTTCTTTTTTTGTTTTTTTATACATCATTTGTTTTTATATTAATGTCAAGAGATATCAGTACCGTAGAGAAGACGGTAGGCTCGCTGCATAACAATGTCTTTCTTCGCTTCGTAGGGGGTTTCTTTAGAAGGGATCTCCAGAACCACAGGCGATATTCCCTCGTGGGACTGCACAAGTTCCTTTACGAACTTCTCGCTAACGTCTTGGGTGATTAATATGACTGCGATATTTGGGTCGTTCAGGAATTTTTTAAAGAGTGTTTAAACTTGCGATTGAGAAGTTTCTAGATTGTCATGAAAAATATAATGTAAATAATTGATGATTATGATGATTTTATTATTATGATTATTATGACTTTACTTTAATCTACAATCAAGAAATTAACTTATCCTTTAACATTTCTTTCTCCAATTCCAGTTAATAGAAATCCAGTGACAGTGTCTTCGTCGCCTATAATCGCGATGAGTTTGTTTCCTTCGCTCTTTCGTAAATTTCCTTGCATAAACTTTGTTGTTGATATGGATATGTAAATTAATATATATTTATAAGATATATTTACTTATATAACTATCGTTTCAGAATCAAATAATTTTTATGAATTATATGATCGATCATAAACAAAAGGTTTAATGCCAAAATTTCCAATAATTTTATTTGGTATTTTTATGTCCCTTCTCAAGTAGTCGTCAACAATTATAAAACACGTGAGATCATTTAAGTTCCAAAAACATCAAACAGTCCTATCCTCAGGCAAACACCCATTCTTAGCGAATTTATGTCATATGCTTTTATTATTTTAAAAGTGCATATATTTTTTCGGCTTTTTGTCATCATTGTGAAATACCTTTTTTAACTTTCATACTCCAAATCGACATCTCCACAATTTATTCTTAAAGGGTCACTTTTGCAGAACGATCTCATGGGCTGCCAAGTCAAGTTAAACTTTAGTGTCTTTTTGTCAAGCTCCTGGTAAATAACAGCCAAAGGATTCTTAATAAAAACAATAGGTCTGAGAAGGACAGATGATGATCTCTCGAAGATTCGAATGATTTCTGCTTATTTACCTTATTTACTGAACTTCACCTGCAGGATAACAAGGCCCCACTTTTTATTCTAAACAAATATTGCAATTATTTATTCTTGTCCATCTTCCAGTTGAAATATGTTTTTAGCTGAAAACCCTTCCTTCAGGTAGATGATGTTTATGGTGATGTCTCTGGCCACAATGGTTTTGAGGTTCAGAATTTGAAAGGTTAATTGCTATTTTGGTTTTTATTATTTGCTTACGAATGCGATACTGCCTCTCTGGTCATACACGCATATGAGGGCCACAGCTTCTTTTTTGAGCTTGATGTTGTTGGTTGGGCTACCATCTTCATTATGAAACTGGATAATTTATTGAGTTTTCCCGATTTCTTTATACGCAAAGGTGTTGGTCAGGGGAAATGTTAAGTATTAATGAAAAAATATTGGCTGGATGCCTCGGTTTGAATTCAATAGAGACATCGGTACATTTTGATGAAACATTATCGAGTTATGGATCGGGTTTAGTGTTACTATTTTATGGCTATTTTATTCAATTGAGCAGATCAAGTCCTTGGAGACTCGTCTTGGCTTCGAAAAAGAGAATTCAGGAAACATAATTTGCGATATTTGTTTCGTAAACAGGCTGTATGTTGCATAGCCTTTATCAAAGAATAGCAGTTGGTGTTCTGCGAAAGGAACGATATAATTTACGGTAAGTTGAGCCTAAATAGACGGAATGTCAATCTAGTGGATTTCCTCAACCAAGACGAGAGGCTAGTTTTTATTAAATTCGTTTGTAGAATCCATTTCAGTACTATTTTTCGTTTGATAATTGGGTAATTAATTCTAGTTTTATATTTGTTTTACAATTATCCGAAAACTGGAGATTACTTTTTGGAGAACTCATGTTGTTTATGAATCGAGTGTTTGCAATAAGATATCAATCGAATTAAGATAAAATATTTTAAATGTTATACCTATTTGAAATAAGAAGGGGACTTTTTTTTTCTCTCCTTTTATAGCTTCACATTTGTTCTCCGAAGTTGGTGGATGAATAGAAAAAGAACATAAAAATATTATTAATTATGATTTCGCAAAAGCTATTAACGAAATATGCATTAATAATTTTCCTGAATCGAGACTGATTCAGATCTATCCATATTACTTATTATTGATTAAAAAAATTATCATATCGAAATACAAAAAAGTATATTTTCATTAGAGGTATTTTATTAGGTATAATTTTTAAATAAATAAAACATGGAAATTGAAAGGGAACGCCTCTAAATCACCGATAAGAGTAGCGACTCCATTAAACATACTGCCATCTTCAGCAAGGACTTTTATGTGGACGACCTCAGCAATCCTGAAAATAGCTTTCCTCCCAGCTACAAAGCCTATAACTATCAACTTTCGGGGTACGAGTCTCTCTGTGTTTGCTGCGGAAATTGTTGTCTGTGTCTCATGGTGGGCACTAACCTGGCAACTTGTTTGCTCTTTAACTGTTGCTGCAACTATTCCTACGAACTCTAAACATCTCAAGGTAAACAAAAGCATTACTTCTCTCATTATATAACAATATTATATTATTATTATCTATAGCTGGAATTGTTTAACAGTTTGGAAGATTCACCAGGATGTTAAAGCCTGGCTTTAATTACCTTAACCCATGCTCCGAATAGGTAATATCAATCGATATGAGACTAAAATCCCAAAAACTCGGGAGACAGCTGGCTATGACGAAGGATAACATCCAACTCACGGTCGAGGCAGCCGTGTATTTCAGAACAATTAATCCCATCAAAGTGGTTTACGGTTTAAATATCAACAACGTAACTAAGACGATAGAGCAAGCAGGCCAATTTGCGGTCAGGTCCCTCATTGCATAACACGTACTACAGTAAGTATTGGATAACAGAGACAGCTTTCTTGAGTCAGCCAAAGTCAATCTACAAGCCCAGCTAAAAACGCAAGGCCTGTTGATTGAGAATTTCTTTCTGGTGAACTTAATCCTACCGAGAGAGATCGAGATGAATTTAAACGCGGCGGCTAAGCAACGCAGGCTAAATGAGGCCAACATCATAACGTCGAAGGCAGGAGTCGAGTCAGCGAAGTTACAGAAAGAGTCTTCAGACCTACTTGACTCAAAGGCAGCCATGCAAATAAGGTATTTGGAAATGCTTCAAGAAATCGGGAATAAAAACCAGAAAATGACTCTATTCATTCCAGTCGGAGTCAATAAAGTTGGGAAGGTGAAATGATAAAAAAATACATATCAAATATTTTCGCTTCCTTTATTTTGTCAATTCATTTATGTTGACTTTGATTTTTGTGAAATATCGTTCCCACCTAAATTACATAAATGTTATATAAGATACTTATTTGAAAAATCGGATCCTATTTCTTGAATCCCGATCGATCTCAGCCAAAATATATCAATACGAATTATAAAAAAAAAAACTAATCCTTTTTTGTTTATTTTTTATCATGCATACATATTAACCATTAAACTCACTTAAAATACTAAAAAGAAAAATTAGCAAAAAATAGTTATTTATATAATATTTTAGTTTTTAGTTTAATAAAAGTAGACAATTTAGATATACAGATATTTTTTATAATTCGAATATATGAAAAGTGGATTCTAAGAATGGGACGAAGACTTGGACTTTGAATAAAAAATTCGCCTCATCTCCCAACGAATTAATTAAATCAAAGGCAACTCTGTTCTCGATTCTAGGAAGCAAAACATCCAAAAAACCAACTACTAAAAGGATTTGGCAGAATCCGAACACAATTAACTACGGCAAGGCCAATTTGCAGAGCCTAAAGTCTCTGACCCACCCATTTTCCTCAAGTAATTCCAGCACGAAAGAAATTCAGAAGATGTCAAGTCTGCAACTGAACACCCCGATATTTAATAGCAAAACTAAGGAGGCAAAAGTGAGCATTAATCGCTCACTCATCGCCATCTTGTTCTTTACAAAAGATCCTCCGAGGTTCCATTATAGAATCCTGGCTCTAAAAGACTTAAAAAATAGCAGTACTTGCCTCCGAAACAACCGGAACCCGTTGTTATCTAAATCTAATAAAACAATCCCTAAAAATCGCGGAGTAGAATTCGATCCGAAATGGACGATGATGAAGATGAGGAAATCAATAATTCATTGAACCCCAAAGATAATAATAACCGTAAACAGCTTTCAGCGATAGTCACTGAACAAATCACTCCGCCAGCCATTATTCATATTGCGCACAGTCAATCCAACCTTTTCGACCAGGCAGAGAACCAAAAATCCATATTTTCGGGTGGAATGACTCCTCTCAGCATCAGAAATGCGAAATATGAATCCTACCAGCCCAATATTTCTAATGTGAAGAGGAAATGCGAAGAGATAAGTACTAAATTGGAAATTCGCCAAGCATAGTTTTCTGACCTAAAATCTGTTTACGAAGCAGTTTGGACGAGGTATACTGACGAAACGGGTAGATTCGCACAGTAAAAGGGAGCTCTGGTTAACAGATTGAAGAGTTTGAAATCCGAGCTGAACTATAGAAAACACACCAATCTTCTCAACATCCTCAACAACTACAATGTGATTGAAGGCTACTCCAAACAATCGGATCGAAAGCTGGATAATCTACGCAACAAAGCCAACGATATCCGAGCCAAGAGAGACCGCAAAACAACCAAGAAGGCGCTGAAGTCGAAAGAGCCACAAAGCGACGATGCCAGCAACACGATGTTGGACAATGAAAAAGATAAGATACAGTACATGAGTGAGTTGGCACGCCGCTTCACAGAGGAGTCGAACATCATCGAGAAGGATCGCCAAAAGTAAAAACTCATCTACGAATACAAGTTTCTCGAGCTAAAAACCATTCTGCAAAATTCTCTGGCCTCGAATATCATCCCCAAGAACAGCCTATAATCGAGCTAGCTTGTTTTTGGCAGGTACATATTCGACTAGTTCGTGGAAGCAACAGCCGAAGAAGAGTACTACAAACTAATAGACACTGACACGATGGAATCAGTCGAGTGCAAAATTGTGAAGTCAAGCAAAAACGAGGCAAACTACGAGATAGAACAAGAAATCAAGTCGTATTTTACGGAGCTTGAGGCTGCTCAGTAAACTGTCCATGAATGCGAGCACTGTCTGACTACACGCAACATATCAGTGCACCTGCATTGCGAGTCGATTTGTTTTATCAGATAAGATATCGACGGCATGTTGCTAAAAAAAGCAATAGTCCTAAGTCAGGGCAGTGAGCAGTTCGTGAAGTATGTTATTAAGCGAATAGGACTATCTATCATGCATTTGAAACAGAAAACTAACATGTAAGAGGTTGTGTCGACCGATAAAATACTATTGTCGTAAAGTAAACAACCTACAACTCAACATTATGAATAAAAATATCACACATTAAAGAGGAGATGTAGACGAGGTAAAGCTGACTCATTATGGATACACCGCAACGCTGAAAAATTAGTGGAAACATGGCCGAGTGCTCAGTAACGAGTCAGTGCAGTACTACCCTCCCGAATACGTTAGGCATAAAACTATTGACAAACTGAGCGTGTGGGGCATTGGAATAGTGTTTTTTCGAATCATTTTATGGCAAAAAACCATTCAAATACGATCTATCTTAGCTGAAGGTAAGTGCATACTTTTTAAAATATATAAACAATTGTAGGAATTCGAATTTCATGAAGAACTAATTTTTCCCCAAAAGCCACAATTGTCGGAGAGCGGGAAATAGGTTTTAAAACTTTGTCTCATCAGACAAGCGTCAAGGGTCGATCTGCAGCAGTTAATAAAAAATGAGTACTTCACGTCAAAATGAGGTAATATATTGCATAACCTCACCAAAAACCTAATTAACTCCACTCGTTGTATATTATAACTCGATTATCTTTTATCCTTCCTTAAACCTACGACATTTACTAAGAGCATAATAGACGATAACTCAACCGATAAAAAATTCAAGTCTTTATTGATTATAAATAAGAATTTATTAAAATACCATTGTGAACATATAATTAAATTAGTGCGAATATTTTTCACTTAACTCTAATGATGGATCTAATATAGACCGCTTGGATTTGTAAATGTAAAATTTGAATATTTTATTTTTTTACCAAATATATTTGGAACTTGGAAGTACATTTTACGAGTCCATTCAACATTAAATCATATAAAAGTTTTATTTACTTTCAGATAGATCTCTATATAAATAAAATATTAAAATTAATAAGCAACTTATATTATTTCATAGGTGTTTTTCTTTTAGAATTCACACGTGCTGTTTTAAAAAATTATAAAAAAATCTTATTTTTTTTGAAGGAAAATCAAAACAAATTGTATAGACTTCTGAAAAAACAAAAATCAATAATATTTCGTTACTAAATAATATCATGACGTTCTCTGCTTCGATTGCAGCCTAGCTGTCTTACCTTTCCGCCAATATGGTCTTCCTCATCATAATCGTTATAGCAATCATCGGAATAATTTGGGCCTATTTAAACTGGGTCGATCTGATGCAAATCAACTTGTCGCAATCATCCGAATAGTTCGATAATTAACGTCTGGTTCAAGAAAACCCACTTAGCATCATCGAAATAGGCCATAAAATACACGAGGTAAATACTCTAATCTGGATCAACAAAAAAAATAAGAATGAAAACATACAAAATAATTGACATATCTATATAAATTCATAGGGAGCAAGTTAATTCATTCGACAGGAATATTCGATTTGCGGGATCGTCGTAGCTGTCATGGCGTGCCTCATATTTGTATGCGTCGACAAGATGACTGGAATCTATACCTCTTTTGCGTTTTGTGTAGGTGCAGTCACATCGATGCTGTGTGGCGCGGCAGGAATGTACATAGCAACCGAATGCAATTATCGGACGACCATCTGTGCGAAACACTCTCTTGGTCGAGCATTCAAAACAGCCTTCAAAGCAGGGACTGTTATGGGATTTAGTCTGGTTTCACTTGCCCTCATCAGTATCGACATACTCTTAATTTAATAATTTTTCTCTCTCTTTCTATAACTTCCCGAAATATAGTTTTGGTATTACTTATCTCGCTTTATCGAGCAATCATGGGCCTCAGCAATACAGGTGCAGTTCATTAATACTATAAACATCTCTTCTAAACCATCGCAGGCTATGGGCTTGGAGGATCGACCGTCGCTCTCTTTGCTAGAGTCGGAGGAGGAATATTTACGAAGGCAGCAGACGTCGGAGCTGACTTAGTAGGAAAGATCGAGAAAAACCTTCCTGAAGATAGCCCTAGGAACCCAGCCACCATCGCGGATAATGTTGGCGACAATGTTGGCGATATTGCCGGAATGGGAGCTGATTTGTTCGGCTCTTTCGCCGAGTCAACTTGTGCCGCCTTGGTGATCAGCTGTAGTTCTTTGGCAAGTCTCGAAACTAAACATATTTACCTTCAAAACCTGCTCTATCCACTTGCTATCCCTGCAGCTGGGATCGTGGTGTCGATGATAACGACATATTATTTGATCCACAGGACTGCCGTCACTGAAAACAAGCACGTTGAACAATCCTTGAAAAATCAGCTTCTCACTTCTGCATTTATGCTGATTCCGGCCCTCTGGTTCACAGCTTTTCTGGTCCTCCCTTCCAAATTCATATTGATTGGAAAAGAGAGTTTGTTTACAGAACATAGCTATATGGATGCCTATAAATGCAGCATATACGGTCTAGTATCGGGTCTGATCATCGGGTACTTCACCGAGTTCATGACCAGCTACAGCTACTCCCCTGTCAGGGAACTGGCTGAGAGCTGCAAAACAGGGGCAGGCACAAACGTCATCTACGGACTTGCTCTTGGATATCTCTCCACAATAGTTCCTGTGATTTGCCTGTGCTTAACTGCCTACCACTCCAGTTCTCTTCTCGGCTATTATGGCGTAAGTTTAGCGGCAATTGGAATGCTCGCCAATCTACCTATCTGCCTTGCGATTGATGCATACGGGCCAATCTCAGACAATGCAGGAGGAATCGCTGAAATGGCTGAACTTGGTGAAGAGATCAGATCCAGAACCGATGCTTTAGACTCTGCTGGAAACACGACTGCTGCCATCGGAAAGGGATTTGCAATCGGATCGGCGACACTTGTCGCTCTTGCATTATACGGAGCCTTCCTACACTCAACTGGGCTTGACTACTCCAACGACATTTCATTTAATGATCCTTTAATCTTTACTTCATTGCTCTTCGGAGCCATGCTGCCTTATGCGTTTTCCGCTCTAACTATGAAATCAGTAGGCAAAGCTGCGCTTGGGATGGTTCAAGAAGTCAGAAGACAATTAAGGGAAAATCCCGGAATATTGGAAGGCCTCTCAGAACCAGACTATAAGGCATGCGTAAAAATAAGTACTCTTGCATCTCTTAGAGAAATGATCCTTCCTGGACTTATGGTATAAAATTGAGTCTTTTCAAAAAAACATTACCTCTCACTTTTTTTATTTATTAGGTAACTTGCACTCCTTTGATACTGGGTTATCTTTACGGACCAAAAGCTATAGTAGGATTCCTTCCTGGTGCGATCGTCTCTGGCGTACAAATGGCGATTTCAGCATCTAATACTGGGGGGGCTTGGGACAACGCCAAAAAGTATATCGAAGCAGGCCTTCTCCTTGACGATGCGGGGGAGGTGGTGCGAAAGGGGCACGACATCCACAAAGCAGCAGTAGTCGGTGACACTGTTGGGGACCCGTTGAAAGATACTTCTGGACCTAGTCTTAATATTTTAATCAAACTGATGGCAATAATCTCTCTGGTCTTCAGTAAATTTTTTATGGACTGATTTGAAAAAATGGGTGTTATCAAAATTAATTTAAATCACTAAACAATATTACAAATATCAAGCCAAACTAAAAATTATTTGATTTTATCTATTCGTGAAAACACTCTTACTTTATTAAATAAAAATCAAGTTATTATCATAGAATAATTATTAATTTTTTATATTTTAATAATGTAGCTGTTTTAAAAAAATGTCCGGACTTAATTATTCAGAAGAGATTATTAGCGCTGAAAACTCCTTCAATCGCTTGGTTCACATTGATCTGGACCGTCTCTGCCAATGATACGTACTATTGCCTCAGCCTCGCGTTTTCTATTTGAGAGGCTCGTAAGACCCGTTCTAACTCTGATAGCTTAGCCCTTTGGGTATCCTTATCGCTCAGCCACTTGGTCTTTTCATATGCTTGCTCGTTCAAAACTCGATCAACTTGCTCTCGATTATATTTCTTTTTCAACTCAATCTGCTCATTTAAACCGTTTATCTCAGCCTCTAGTTTTTAAAACCCGACTTCCTTTAACCGGATTTAAGAGGTGAGTCGTTCGTTCATTGCCACAAAATCCTTGTGCTTCTTGAGGAATCCCTCCTGTTTTTCTTGCAACTCCCTGAGTTGGGACTCGAGGGTGGCAATTTATTCCTGGTTTTTGGATTCGGTCTCTTCAAGTTAGTAAACTAAATCGTTGTTTCTTTTGATAAAATGCTATCTCGCCTATTTAACCTCTTCGAGTCTGGTTTCCAGCGTTCGCAGTTTGATGTTGTACCGCTGTGCCTCCTCTTCCTCGACTCTTAAAGTGACTGAGCTCTCCTCGTCTGCTAGCTCGAGCCTGGCCCGTTCCCTTTTTTCGAGTGTTTTCTTCAGTTAGTTTTCAACGTTGTTGTTTTCGGTCTCTGCAATCCGTATTCTTTCTTAAAGAGTCCTCAATTTCACTTCCCATTCTCGATCTATCTATTTCATTCGAATAGCATGCTATTTGTTCATTCTTTCTGCGATATCCTGGTATCTGGACTGGGCCTCTCCCAGCTCCCGATTGGCTTCCCTCAGCTTTTCATCATGTGTTCTCAATTGCAGGCTGTGGTCTCGCTGGATTTGCTGATGCTCAGATGCAGTTCTGTCGAGTTCAAACTTCAGGGTTCTGTTACTAAGCACCAGTTAATTGCACTTAGAGTCGAGATCTGTCAACTCTCGAGCGTCGAGCTTCTCCCTCCTTTGCAACTCTTCCAGCTCTCTTTCCATTCTGACTTTCATTTCAGCCGTGTCTCTCCTGTTCTGATCCAAAATAGCCTCGAGGCTTCTAAGCATATTATCTCTTGATAGCTCTTCGAACCCTTGTGAGGCTGGCCCCATTGTTTGACCATGCAACATTTGTTGCGTTTTATAAAATCCTGTCTGGGAAAGGGATGGACCGATTGCTTCTTTAACATTAATATGACTCAAAGATTCTTTCGAAGTGGGATTTTGCTTTCTGTTATTTCTCATTTGCTACTCTAGACCTTCCAAGACTTTCTTATCGACTTTGATGCCGTTGACATCGAGCCATAGTAAATTTTAGTTTCTATTTTTCCGCATCTCCTCACTTAATCTTTCGATGCTTCTATTCGTAAGTTTTTCGTTGAAATGTAAATCGATGAACTTTAACGATTTACTTTGAGCCAGCGCAGAAATCAAGGGATTAAAAGTCAGGTCGGTCAGCTTATTATTGGAGATATTCAGAACCTCAAGTTTTTGGAGGGCGGGAATCAACCGTGCTAGTTCTTACACACCAACCGTGTTCCCTTAACCTAGATAATTGTAATCGAGAATCAAATAGCGAACGTTAGGGTTTTAGCGAAGGGCACGAAAGATGAGCGAGAACCCTTCTGGATTGATATCGTTCGACGAGAGTTCCAGAGCTTCGATCTTGTGATGGGTCCCGATGAAGTCTGCCAATTTTTGGCATCCCTCATTCCGAATGAACTTGTCTCGGAGATTGATGCGACTGCTGTCCTTCAGAAAATCGTACATAGAAATGTGGGGAAAAAAAAAGAGATTTCGAAAAAAGTGATTTTTTGAATTTTATTTATTATAAACTGATTTTTTATATATTTTTTTAAATAAATGTTTAAAATAAATTAAAAAAATGACAGCAGGGTTTTAGGAATTTTAGTGATTGAAAGACATCGTATTTTTTATAAGAGGGATAATTCATTTTTTAACAAGTTTGCCAAAAGACTAATATCAAACATTTAAATTTACTTATACGCCTATTGTATATATTATTTAATAATATTACGATTCAAAGATTTTTTCTAGTCGATCAAACAAATATCGTAAATGTTGGAGCAACAAGTACAATAAGATAATATTCTAGTGAATTGCAAATTCGTTGGAGAATTCGATCAACTTAACGTATTGGGAGAGGGAACATATGGTACCGTTTATCGGGCAAGCGAGCGTCGAACGGGCCAGGAAGTCGCTATCAAGAAAATGAAAATGCATGATACTCAAGAAGGATTTCCCATCACATCCTTGCGTGAAATCAAGGTGCTTCGAAAGTTGCAGGACCACCCAAACATCATTAATCTGCGCGAAGTCGTTGTTGGCAAAAGCAAGGATTCTGTCTTTTTAGTGTTCGAGTACTGCCAGATCGACCTTCTCAACCTGTTCGATCAGATGAGAGTTGAAAAGCTGAAGCTCTACGAAAACGAGGTAAAGTGTTTATGCCTGCAGCTACTAAAAGGACTCAGTCACCTCCATACAAACTATGTAATGCATCGGGATCTGAAGTTGAGCAATATATTACTGAATAAGAATGGTATTCTCAAGATAGCAGATTTCGGACTGGCCAGAGAGTTTGAGAAACCTTAGAAGCCAATGACTAAAAAGGTTGTCACTCTATGGTACAGGGCGCCCGAACTGCTCATCGAAAGCAGGAATTACACGAAGGCAGTGGATACATGGAGTGTGGGCTGCATTATTGCTGAACTCATGAATGGTGGTATGGCTCTATTCCAAGGAAAAAGCGAAGTCCATCAGTTTCAGTTAATATGTGAAACTATAGGCTATCCAAACAAGTACGATTGGCCAGAGTTTTTTTCAGAGACTAAAAAGGAGATACTCAGGTAGTTCGAGAGATTTTCGGTCCATCGAAAGGATAGGCTTGAAGCAGCGTTGGAGAAACCCTCAGATCACTGCCTTGATCTTTTGAGGAAGATGCTTGCTTGGAACCCAAAAGTACATAAGATTAATAACAATACTTATAATATATTTTTTATTTTATTTTTAAATATATGTTTTAGAAACGCATCGATTTGGAGTAGGCAATGTACCATCCTTTCTTCTACGAGGCCCCCAAAGCATGTTTTCCCGACGAGCTCAAAGTGTTATCGAAACTCGAATACCTGAGCAAAAAAGCATCAGACATTATTCTGAAGCGGAGAAACAACCCACTTGGTTGAAAATAAACACCCTCTTCAGGCAGAATCCAATATTAATTAATTTTGCAAATACTATTTTATAAAATGTCTACATCTTTTTATTTTCATTCCAAATCTATTTCGGCAACATCGTTTAAAAAAATATAATTAATATAACTGAGAAGTTATTAACCATATCTATCTTTTCTGGCGACCAAATTTTGTAAAACTGGTTTTTATAAACATGTCAATGATGAAGGGTAAAAATAATCATTCAAGAAAGCAACAGAAACGCTGTGTTACTATCAACTTAGAGGTTTCCTATTGTTAATAGCGTGTGCGTGTATTGTTCAAACAGCCTTGATTTTCCAGTGCTGGTTGAGATTATTATAGTTTCTGTCTTGAATTATTTCTACACCATCATGGTCCAAACCCCCTTTAATCTCTATTATTAATTTGCTGTACATATTCTCCAAAGTCACATATCCAGTATCGATGCCTTGCTAAATGACAGGAAGAATTCTCCATACTTGGTTGGCTTTGCCATGTTCCGAATATGCGAGTATGTTGGCCCCTTCCTTTTTGCTTTCCGCACAGACATCAAGCACTCTGTCCTTATTTCCCTTGCATCGAATTATGAAAGTGCCATCCACTCTTTTTTCAATTTAGAAAAACTAATTTTCGAGACTTTGGCGAGGGTCTCTCACAACAATAAAGTCCTTGGAGAATTTGGTACTGACATTGTTCGTGCAGAGGCACATACCGTTGAGACGAGATTCGATGCGATAATATTTACTATTCATGTTTAACTATATAATTTATCAGGAATTATTATTTTGCATAAATAAAAATAACTGATTATCTTCAATAATTTATTTTTTATAGATCCAAATATTAAATACTTGCCCAAAGCTTATCATAATATACAGTTATTAATGCTGGCAAGGGACATAGTTAATACAGCCAGGAGTTCAGCCACACAATAATAGCGAATATTTATTCAATAGACATGCCCATTTTCATGGAAGACTTAATGAATCAGCCGTTAAAAATTGGGTGATACAGCTAACATAGCCGTTGTTTCAGGAAATTGTCTTGGTGATATAATTGGATCAGTAATTAGAGTTACTAACTGTAAAGAGAAGTTATAGGCGAAAGAATTGCCAACTAAAATACTAAAATTAATGTTGAAATATGTTTGTTATAAATAATTGATCATATCAGTATACAATATTTGAATATATATAAACTTAATAAAAATATTTTAATCACAACTAGATTGCATCATATGATAAATTTGCATCACATGTATACAATTAATTTAATATAATATTTTATAAAGTATTAGCGATCGAAATATGTATAGTTCATATTCACCGTATTCTTCTATGGGTTCATATGGTTCGTATGGATCGGCATATGGAGTTCGCCCTCCCACAGCTCTTGCTCAGCCAGGGGCCAATCCCGAACAAGGTAGAAGCATTATTATTAGATTCACAAAATAATCAATGGATTTATTCTGGTGTTATAGTAGAACGAAACTTGCGCAACGAGTACCAAGGAATGATCAGCGGCCTTCAGTCCATCCTTAATCTGGGATTTGCAGGGATGGGACTGGTTTCTTTCGGGCACAACTTCGCACAATTTCTAAAAACAGTATATGAGTTCTTCAAAGCAGTCGGCACAAAGCTCGGCAAATTCAACATGGCTTTAATTACCAAACTCGGAATTCCCAAACTTCTCAGTGCGGCTAAGCTAGACAACATCCAGTTAAAGACTCCCCACAGTTTGAAAGGGAAAACAATATTATGCTTGAGATTGCTGGCAACACTATGTAATAATAATAATAAATTCCATTACACCAAGAATATGCATATATGTATATGAATATGGCAATTATTATGTTAATTCAACTTTAGGTCTGATGATGATGCTGGCTGTAAGGACAATGTTTAAAAAAGATATAGATCAGTAATACGAAGACAGAAAACAATAGGTACAGCAGCTGGAAGAATAGGAAAACAGTGCTGGGGTTCAACTCTAAAATTATCATCAGAAGGAAGGTTTTTTCTGATTTCAATCTGCTTTATTTTTAAGAATTTATCAGAGCTTTCGCTTCTCTCTTTTATTGTAATTGACTCGATTCAATATAGTTTTTGGAAATAATACATAGTGATTTATACCTTTAGCAAAAATGCTTTTTATTATGATTTTTTACTAATTTCCCTTTAAAATGCTTTTATTTAAAAGAAATATATCTGGATATTATGAGACAATCTAATGCGTTTTGATGACTGCCTTCATAAACCTTTCAACGGTCATACGATTAGATATATTTTTGGATAGTAGATTTTTCCAAAATTTTAGGAACTATGTTTTCTTTAAAAAAATATATTTATTCTACCAACTTGAATTTATACAATAAAAAAATGTATATATAGATAGTAATAATATATATATTTTAAAATGTCTATATTACTAGAATAGGCATCATCTGCTGAGCATTCTGGAGAGACCCTTTAGCTGGAGTTACCCTTACCAAGATTATGCAGAGTCAAGCTCAGAGGAATACCGCAGTCCCGCATCGACCAAACCCTAAGCACCATACTTGTAAAGCAGCAAACATCCAAAATCCCCAACCTCATAATAATCTTCTTGCTGTTGCTGATTGGCTTGGCATTTGCATATGTGGCATTGTTGGTAAGCGTCACTGCCTTGTTGAACCCACTCGTACTACTAATCTCCCTAATATTTATCGTAAAATACTCAATATGGATGTATAACTCGGTGAATGAAAGAATGCTAAAGGCTCAGAAGAAGCAGATTAAGGTTTTTTTGGACCGGGAAAATCGGGACTTCTACTATCGAAAATTAATTAAATGGCGAATCAACGATCGAGAAACCAATATTCTGATTTAAAATATGAGACTACAGCAATGAATCCAATTCTTTATTTATAAAAACATCTATAAAATAATATGTTTTACTTTTGGCAAATCATCGAATCTATCAGTACCTTAGTATTTGCTGGAAAGTGGAAAGTTTGAAAACTAGTTGGATAAGTTAGTTATGTATGGATTAGTTATATTTGAAAAAAGTTTGCACAGGTTATTATACACGATGAAAAACTATTCATTATATTCTGAAGGATAACTAATTCTATTAACCTCCTAGTGATTTTTGTATATTCATTAAAAATTAAATTCATATTATTATCTTCATATTAATTTTGTAAAAAAAAAGAAGCGAACAACAAAAATGTACACAAGTAACTCGGCTGAGAGGGGTTGGGGTTGGGGTTGGGGTTGGGGTTGGGGTTGGGGTTGGGGTTGGGGTTGGGGTTGGGGTTGGGGTTGGGGTTGGGGTTGGGGTTGGGGTTGGGGTTGGGGTTGGGGTTGGGGTTGGGGTTGGGGTTGGGGTTGGGGTTGGGGTTGGGA
>NW_028282048.1:0-32578 GCF_059751285.1 Brachycentrus maculatus
TAAAAAAACGCAAAAAAAATTGGCAGAATCAAATATTTCGATCAGTTGAAATTGGTCAGATCATGAGTCGAAATCAGCCAGTATGTATGAGGAGATGCATGAATGTTAGTTTTATTTAACATTTTAAATAAAAATATGATTTTTATGAATTGAACATTGTTCAGTAGATATCAAAGGGTTTAAATCATTATTTTAACAAAATGACATCGGTATAATTGATATAATTTAAGTTTATTTAAGAACTTCATTCAGCGTTTAGTTCAACTGTGATCCGGACCATCCAGTGCCAATTTGATAAATATATATATTTATATATTCTTATAATATCGTATCACTTATATAATGCAGCTTTTAAGGGTGATTTTATCATGTCTCGCGTTGTATTTCGTATCTGCAAAAAAAACGGTAAGATCTATTTAAGACCAGTCCAATATTTTTTTTGTTTTTTGTCACCTTCAAACAACGTTGCTTAACAATTTGGACTGAAAAGCTATCAAAAAATCCCAACAAAAAAATATACTGCCGAAATAATTGATAATTTCTGACTGGAATGATTTCACTGCTCGCTACTGTATATATAAATAAATATATCTTTATGTTTATATGTAAATATGTTTATATATATGTATGTATATATATATATATATATATATATATATATATATATATATATATATATATATATATATATATATATATATATATATATATATATATATATATATATATATGTATATATATATATATATATATATATATATATATATATATATAATATATATATATATATATATATATATATATATATATATATATATATATATATATATATATATATATATATATATATATATTTATATATATATATATATATATATATATATAAATATATATATATATATATATATATATATATATATATATATATATATATATATATATATATATATATATATATATATATATATATATATATATATATGTATTTAAATATATATATATTTATATATATATATATATATATATATATATATATATATATATATATATATATATATATATATATATATATATATATATTTATATAAATATATATAAAATATAAAAATATATTTATATATATATATATATATATATTTATATATATATATATATATATATATTTATATATATATATATATATATATATATATATATATATATATATATATATATATATATATATATATATATATATATATATATATATATATATATATATATATATATATATATATATATATATATACATATATATATATATATATATATATATATATATATATATATATATATATATATATATATTTATATATATATATATATATATATATATATATATAAATATATATATATATATATATATATATATATATATATATATATATATATATATATATATATATATATATATATATATATATATATATATATATATATATATATATATATATATATATATATATATTAATATATATATATATATATATATATATATATTATATATATTTATATATAATATATATATATATTATATATATATATATATAATATATATATATATATATATATATATATATATATATATATATATATATATATATATATATATATATATATATGTATATATATATATATATATATATATATATATATATATATATATATATATATATATATATATATATATATTTAATTTTATTTTATATTTCATATAAATGTATTTTTAGCAAAAATTCGTTATGAACTTCAAATCGGGAGTATATGAATGTGACGACGATGATAGTAGAAATTTTATCGATACTTCAAAATTGAAAGCCTTCAGATTCAATGAGACAATTGCTGTATTGGAGGGATATTTTGATTTCAAGAAACCCATAGAAAACTACGTCAGGGTGAGTCACAACACAGATGAATTTGATAATGCAATTCTGGGTATTTACAGGACTTAAGACCTGTCAATAGGCTCGTTCAAGTGATCATACACCATTTTCTCCATGATTGTAAACTACATTGCTGAAGTTTCGAATCTTGAATAAATTAAAAATATTATTAAATTATTTATAATTTCATAATATGTTTATTTTAGACAATGAAAGAATTATTTTCAAAAAAGCACTTGGTTTTTACCGGTTAAATATTATTAAAACTCGTTTCGGAAGCTCCAAATGCTCCAAATGGAAGCTCAAAAGCTCCAAATGCTACGGGTTTGAATATGAAACCCTTAGATGGAAGCATATGTAACTTACGAAACCAGTGGTAGCAATATAATACTCAAGTGGTTTATTAATTAAATCGAGTGTTTTATTTATAATTTCTACAAAGTGAAAGACTTAAAAAAAATTACACTAGCAATCACAATATATAAAAAAATGGAACAAAACCAGCTATTAAGAGTATTATATCATAACAAAAAGTTCAATAGATGGCGATGCCATTTCACGGGGGTAGTAGCCTACTTACCTTGTGATTCAGTCATCGGGATAAATGAGAATTATATATTGATACATCGCTCACTCCTTTCAACAACGTCATATATCAAAAAACTTGATTTTCAGGAGATCCCATTCTTGGAGTTAATTACATTCCCTTACTATAAACTTCATAAAATATGATTAAAGAATATGATTTAAAAACTCCCAAATGTTCTTTTTATTATGCATTCCTAAGCAACTCCTAATAACAACTACGAATGGAAGTTTCGGGTAAGGGAATGTAATTAACTATTTTAATGTTTTAGAATTTAATAAACCCTGATGATGACAATGTTCTTATCCAAACCGGTTAGTTAAAGGGTATTCATAATAAAAAAAATGGTTTAAACAATGTTGTGTAATTTTATAAAATTCTTATTTTGAGAAATAAAAGTCTTTGTGTTTTGACCCACTCACATTTTTATTAACCAACTAGGTTCGTCAACAACCTAGTTGGTTAGTTATCTCTTCAGGGTTTAATTTATGACTGTATAATGTTTCTTGTTTTGTTGACGGCAACAACCCATTGCCCTTAAGAGGGCAATGGGTTGTTGCCGAAACTAGTTGGTTAATAAAAATATGAGGGGATCAAAACACAAAGTCTTTTTATTTCTCAAAATAATATATGAATATGATCCACTCAGTTAATGCTTTCAATATTCAATATATTATGAAATTCTCATTGCTTTTCAGCTGTATGCGGCCGTTGAAAAAATTCTCGGCAACGGTGGAAAGGAAATAATGGCCACTTACGATATAGAAGACTTTTGCAAAGAACTCAAAAACAAAAACCAAAAATCAATGGTCGGACAGTATCTAAGATCGATGAGTTTCCCAGATGAATGTCCTATAAAGGCGGTGAGTTTTTCTTTGTATATATAATAAATTGCATACAATTTCTAAGCCAGGCAAGATCTGAAAAGACCTTGCTAGCTTATAGTTCTTAAAGGAAAACTTGTAAAGGGGAGATCAGACGTCGTATCGCCATTGCCAAAAGTGCCATGTCTAAGTTAGACCCGGGTGTAAGTAACAGCATCAAGATAAAACTTGTTGGGAGTTTGGTCCACTCCATTTTCCTCTATGCTGCTGAAACATGGACCAAAGAACAGCAGAATGTAAAAAAAATATTAATTTCATATGTGGTGTTGGAGGCGTATGCTCAGAATCCCATGGACAGCTAGACGCACCAACGAGTCTAATCGTCAGGAGTTGCATTTGGATAGCTTGACTCTGGCCAGTGTCTGTACACGATGTGTTCTTTTGTTCTTTAAACACATTGTGCGTTGCAAAGAGGATAACAACTAGATAACAACTATTGCCTGGAACAACTAGTTGTGATCAGTAGCCTGGAGGGGAAGAGAGGGAGAGGAAGATCCACACACGATAGACCGATCAAGTTAAGGCAGCAGCAGGCACCTCGGTGGTCGAAGCACTACGTGCAGCGCAGACAAGGGATAACTGGAGAAGAGTCATTGCTTCCACAAGGGTCACAACCCTCAGTAATAAGGAGTAAGACGGAGAAGAGAATGTTTTGAAAGTATGCGTCTACAGTAAATGAAATCCTATTTTCAAACACAAGCCACCCAGATTTGTGTATCTGTTGCCTTTTGTATGCTCATGATGCTGTGCTTTTTGCTGATAGTAGAGAAGTTCTGCAGGCGCTGGTGTCAAAGGTATATATAGTGTGCAAGGAATTGTGAATATTCATAAACCCAAAGTCATAGTTTTTGAAAGAGATTAATGCACGTGTAATTGTAATACAGTAGTAAATAGGGGAATATTGGAACCAGTAGATTACTTCGTTTATTTTGAAAATTGAAGAGACTGACTTAACCTCATTTTCTTATAAACGTATCACTCATGTATTATATGCTTGCTAACTTTTTACTTTTTCATCTTTTATGTTTTTTAATTTTTTTATTTTTGTTTTGTGATTGTCAAGTATTTTATATTTTTTGTATTTTGAATTAACACTTTAATTCTTGTTCTACATCTTAAAATATCTATTGTATTCTTGCCAGTGTCCTTTACTATGACCTAAATTATATTGTTTACCCATACACAGGCCATGCCTTTGTGGGATCTTTTTGTATTTATATTTTATAAATATTTTTTGTATTTGAAGAATTTATAATAAAGAAAAAATAGTGGTTTTAACCAAGTAAAACTTAAATTAATAACTGTAATAGTTTAACTTATCTTCATCGTTTTTTCAGGGCACCTATTACATCGACAATATGATAGCGGACACTAAGCAAATTCCGGTCAACAGTATGATGGTGGGCGTTTACACTCTGACATTTTATTACTCTACCTACAAAATGTCCGGCTCTGGATTGACAGCCATGAGGAAGGATGAAACTCAACTGGGATGTATCTTGTTCGACATATCAGTTGATGAAGTTGATTGATAAAAGCCAGAACTATATGTGCTGCAATAATCTTTATTCACATATATCGTAGTCATACAGGAGAAAGTGACCAAGTGCATTTCTTTCAAGAACGTGATCATTGACTATTTCATCTTACTAGCTTAATATTGCCCTGAAAAAAAAACCCAGAGGATTTTAAACTTAGAAGTATAATATTTTGAATTGTTAAAAATGACTAACTGCATTGATGTTTATTTTCCTGCCAAGCAAAAGTGACTTAAATGGTCCTCCAGAACATCTTGCGTTTTGTTAGTTGGTCACTTTCTCCTGTACGACTACGATATGTTTGCATAAATACTCGTTTTATCTAAAATTTCATATTTTATTTCAAAAATTAAAAACGATTTATTTTTCATTGAACAATGATTTTTATTTACTTGTTGTTTTTCGCAAAGGTTCCTAAAATAATAAAAAACATTTTTAACATAACGTGATGTATATAATATATATACATATATATATATATATATATATATATTTATATATATATATATATATATATATATATATATATATATATATATATATATATATATATATTTATATATATATATATATATATATATATATATATATATATATATATATATATATATATATATATATATATATATATATATATATATATATATATATATATATATATATATATATATATATATATATATATATATATATATATTTATAAATATATATATATGTATAAATATATATATATATATATATATATATATATATATATATATATATATATATATATATATATATATATATATATATATATATATATATATATATATATATATATATATATATATATATATATATATATATATATATATATATATATATATATATATATATATATATATATATATATATATATATATATATATATATATATATATATATATATATATATATATATATATTAAAATATCAAAAGCATAAACCTTAATATCTCCCTTACTTCTCAAATAATAAAATAACCACTATGCAATTTTTTCCGCTTTGATTTTATTTGACCAGCAACCGGGTTTCGTCGTAACCGACATCATCAGACTGGTGTGAGGTTAGACAAAATGTTATATATGTTATATATACAACAAGGCATTAGTTGAACACCATGACGACGAATTCCGGTTGCTGATCAAATAAAATTCATGTGTAAAAAATTATATAGTAGTTATTTTATTCATTAAAATGCAGTTTCATGAAGAAATGTCAGTACAAAATAGAAATATATTAAGAATATTATTTATTGTAACTGCAGACAGTTAGCAGAATTCTATATTGAATTGTTGGGTAATATATCCAAAATTAAACACGGTTATTGGATTGAATTCTACTTTTATTAACATATGTATGATAGACATTATCAAACACTCAAGGAGTGTTTGTAAATGTCTTAAAAAGAGGAAATGCATCACATATTATCATATAAATAAATGTAAAAAAAGTAGAATTCAATCCAATTACCGTGTTTTATTTTGAAAATATTACCCAACAATTACGAACATTTACTGAAATATGAAGCTTTTGAAAATCTGCGATTATTTGTCATTTGCAATTAAGCAGTCACGCAAAATATATGTCCGATGTTTGAACACGATAACACACAAAAGAAAAAATAGTTTTTATTGTATTGGTCAAGCTATGTTTTAACAATATAAATGACAATTTATACTAGGTTGCAAATCCGTTGGCACAAATTAAATAAAATATTTTCGAAAAAAAAAACAAACAAAACAATAAATAAACATATTTTAACATACCTATATATGTTTTTGTATAAATATAAGTTCTTTACGGTGGTATGGACATGTGAAGCGAATGGATAACGAGAGAATGACTAAGAAAATATATGCGTCGAATGTGAGAGGGAAAACAGAACGAGAACGACCGAAAAATACAAGAATTTTTTTATTTTTTTTTATTTCTTTATTTTAAATTCTTTTGCATTACATAAATTCAAAAACAAAAAATAAAAATATTTATAAAAAATAAAAATTAATTCAAAAAAAGATCCCACAAAGGCATGGCCTGTGTGTGGGTATACAAAATAAATAGTCATAGTACAGGGTATAGGTTTCTAAGTATAATTAGTTAATACAAAATACAAAAAACTTAATGTAAAATACAAAAAAGAATACTTTGCAAAGCAATTTTTTTTAATTAAAACTTAAAAAACATAAAAAAGATGACAAAGTAAAAAAGTAAAAAGCTAGCGATCATGTGCTAAATGATTGAACGATCAGATCAATCAGCACCTTAAATCTACCGGTGTCAAAAGTCTACGTAAGAAGTGTGGCGTTCCATCCTCTCTACGGTGAAACGGCGTGATAATAGTGGTAGTAGTAGTATATTTATATATATATATATATATATATATATATATATATATATATATATATATATATATATATATATATATATATATATTTACTGATAAATCAGTCTTGATAAAGAAACGGTTACCTTTGAAATATGAATATATATATATATATATATATATATATATATATATATATATATATATATATATATATATATATATATATATATATATATATATATATATATATATATATATATATATATATATATATATATATATATATATATATATAAACAATTTTTTTTTCAATCTTACATATGTAGATGGCGTTAAACTTACATGTAGGTACTGTGTCATGAGATTGATTAAATATATCTAGACGTTTCCAAATTTTGAGAAGTGTTAGATATTAATTTTAATCATGCGGTTCAAATAATTCATAGTTATTCACTAATAAATTTAAACAATTATGTAATACGAGTTGGTTTTGACTTATGACTAGAATGAATGAAGAAAGAACAGGAAAACCAATTTATGAGATGCGAGGAGTTTGAAATAAGCAGCGATAGACCGAAAAAAAATTGGCATGATAAAATATTTCAAATAGTATAAATTGGTCGAAGGAGTCGAAATAATCAACGAGTGTGTATGAGGAGATGCATGAATGAATTGGCGAAGATTGTTTGCAACAGATTGGTATGGTATTTTATTTTCTCTCCTACCCCTACTGCGAAGCAGCAGTTAGTGAGTTATTTTAAAACCTTTAAAAAAAACAACTTTGTTTTAACCACTTTTTATTGTTACACTTTTTCCAACCGGTTTCGAAAAGAACTTTGTCATCGTCAAGGTAACATCGACAAGGTACTAATTCTTAAACAATAAAATACTCATAGTTAGGTTATAGTTAATTACCCTTCCCTTACGATACCAAAAACTTCCACGCACTCCGTACACCATATGAAAATATGATTTCAAAAATGTGATTTAAAAAACGGGAAAAAAACATTTAAATGTTGCTTTTATTGAGCATTGCGCAGCGAATACGTCAACTCCGGATGACAACTTGTGAACTATTGTGAGATAGTACATAAATCCTGAAGATGACAAGGTTCTTGTCAAAACCGGTTGGAAAAATTGTACCAATAAAAAAATGGTTAAAACAATGTTATTATATTTTATAAAGTTTATAAAATGTGCTTCAAAGTATCTGCGAAAAACATTTCAAATGAGTTGTTTTAATTTTTAATTTTTAATAAAAATATGATTGGAATAAATTGAAGATTGTTCAGTAGATTTCAAAGGGTTAAAAACGTTTTTACATAATGACATCGGTATATTGATATAATATAACTCTTTACAAGAGCTTCATTCAGCGTTTAGTTCAGCTGTGATCCGGTGCCAGTTTGGTTTATACATATATTTATTTATTCTTATAAAATTGTATCATTCATATGATGCAGCTTTTAAGGGTAATTTTATCATGTCTCGCATTGTATTTTGTTTCGGCAAAAAAAGCGGTAAGATCCATTCAAAACTGGTCCACTATTTTTATTTTTTTTTATGTCATCTTTATTTATTAAATACCCATAAAGACTTTTTTTAATAGATTTATATTATCCACTAACACTTCGTGATGGAATTACATTTTTAATATATTATTAGATTAAAACCAATATTTTTAGCTTTTCCACTTTATTTTTATTTGACCAGCGACCGGGTTTCGTCGTTACCGACATCCATTATAGACCAGTCTGATGATGTCGGTAACGACAAAACTTTTTTTAATTTAATAAAGTTATCATTTAAGTTTCGCTTTGCTTCTCCAAAAAAGAGACAGCTCTTGTGCTTGGAGAGGAACTTACACTCAAAGTTTATTGTTTTATTTGATTAATGGTAAAATAGTATTTTTCTTTACTTTTATATATTTTTGTAAGATTTACATGGAACGGGCATTATTTTTTTTGTTGAGAACTTTGATATCTTCTAATTTTGTATTTCTTAAGGAAGTTAATTGAAGTATTTCATGAGCTCATTGATTCCTTTAAACATCATAAAAATTAAAATTATCATTCGATCAATTAATTTTTCTAACCTGATTCATTTATTTTAAAAAGAAATATCGATAATTAAGCATTAAAATTTTTAAAAAATCTCATTTTTATTTACAGTTTTGTTACCTCTCTTATATACAATGTAAACTTTTTATTATTATAACTCTTTTTCAGTAACTTTGCAGTAATTTCAATTTGTTTTAAACTTTTAATTTGACCAAGTGAAAATCACTTTTTATCACATAATTTTATTTTGTAACATGTTTCGATACGCTAAAAATTTCAAAAACCATTTTTTTAGTTGTACTTTGGCTCAAATAATATAGGATAAATATTTTTCTTTAATTTTTCATCCACCCTTTTCAAGGATCTTCAGACAAATATATATGTAATTAAATTGTCACTGTTTTAAAATCACGATAAATATTTTAATATAACTTAATTATAATGTCTACTGATTTCAAAGGTAACCGTTTCTTTATCAAGACTGATTTATCAGTATATATATATATATATGTATATATATATATATATATATATATATATATATACATATGTGTATATATATAAATATATATAAATATATATATATATATATATATATATATATATATATATATATATATATATATATATATATATATATATATATATACATATATGTATACATATAAATATATATATATATGTATATATATATATATATATATATATATATATATATATATATATATATATATATACATATATATATATATATATATATATATATGTGTATATATATATATATATATATATATATAAATATATATATATATATATATATATATATATATATATATATATATATATATTTATATATATATATATATATATATATATATATATATATATATATATATATATATATATATATATATATATATATATATATATATATATATATATATATATATAAATATTTATATATATATATATATATATATATATATATATATATATATATATATATATATATATATATATATATATATATATATATATTTATATATATATATATATATATATATATATATATATATATATAAATATATATATATATATATATATATATATATATATATATATATATATATATATATATATATATATACATATATATATATATATATATATATATATATATATATATATATATATATATATTTATATATATATATATATATATATATATATATTTATATATATATATGTATATATATATATATATATATATATATATATATATATATATATATATATATATATATATATATATATATATATATATATATATATATATATATATATATATATATATATATATATATATATATATATATATATAAATATAAATAAATATAAATTTGTACAAGTTAACATTTCATATAACTGTATTTTTAGCAAAAATTCATTATGAACTACAAATCAGGAGTAACTGTATGTGATGATGATGATAGTAGAAGTTTAATCGATACATCGAAATTAAGAACCTTCAGATACAATGAGACAATCGCTGTATTGGAGGGAGAATTTGAATTCAAGAAACCCATAGAAAACAACGTCAGGGTAAGTCACAACACAGATAATAATTTAAGAAAATAATAATAATAATTTAAACAAAAAAATAATTTAAGTATGGGTAATTACAGGACTTAAGACCTGTCATAGGCTCGTTCAAGTGGTCTTTCACCATTCTACTCATGATTGACAACCCAATGCAGATGTTTCGAATCATGAGTATATTTATTTATTTATAGTTTTCACAATATGTAATGCATTGCAATTAAGAAATTATATTTTGAACTTTGAACATTGAACATTGTGGATCATAGTGTTATACTATATCAAAAATAAACCCTGAAGAGGGCAACAAGTTGTTGCCGAAACTAGTTGGTTGTTAATAAAAATGTGAATGGATCAAAGAACAGGGTGTTTTTATTTCTCAAAAAAATATTTTTTTTTTTTTTTTAAACACTTTGTTTTTACCAGTTAAGTATAATATTATAATGACTAGTTAAAGAAGCTCCAGATGCTTCTATCTACGGGTTCGAATATAAAACCCTTAGATGGAAGCAAATGTAACTTACGAAACTAGTCGTAGCAATACAATAGGTACTAAAGTGGTAAAAAAACAATTGAAATATTTATAATTTAATCATATCATACCACAACGTGAATGACTGAACAAAAATTTACAAAGCAAAGACAATATAAAAAAATCTACAAAATAAAAACATCACCAAATGCTTTGCAAGAGAGGATCTCTCAAGAAGCCTAGATGCTTCTGTATCAGATCCGAGAATGCGGTGGGACGACATTCCATTAAATGCCCAGACTTCCATATTTTTCTTCATCTTTGATGAGATGTCAAAAAATAATATATAAATAACTCCTATAATTGGAGATAATCTAGATTTGGTGAACAAGTATTTGGACACACTCAAAATGTTGTAAACAAATTATCTGGTCAAATTATGAGCTTTATTAGTTAAAATGAAAATGATATTTTCTGGCGTTTCTCATGTGTGTGATTATAATCCAGGATTCGGACCTCGCATACTAATATAAGAGTTTCTGCTTAGTAAACAGCTTCTTTACATCTCACCAATATATGTCTCTAGTGAAGTTCTAGTGATTCAAGAACAAGGTTTCTAAATTGGTTCATCATATATATTTAGAACTTCCAAGAATTTGAGTAGTGTGGTTGTCAATAATGGGTAGAATTGGTGAATGTTACACGTGTGTAAAGTGATCACTAAACCAGCCTATGATGGTCGTCAGCCCCGTAAATGCTAGACTTCCATATTCTACTTCATCTTTGATGAGATGTCAGAAAATAATATGAATTATCATTACTTTTCAGCTGTATGCAGCTGTTGAAAAAATTCTGAAAAACGGTGGAAAGGAATTAATGTTCACCTACGATATGGAAGACTTTTGCAAAGAACTCAAAAACAGAAACCAAAACTCAATGGTCGGACAGTATCTAAGATCGATGAGTTTCCCAGATGAATGTCCTATAAAGGCGGTGAGTTTTTCTTTGTGTATATAATAAATTATGCAAGATCTCGAAAGACCTTACTAGTTTATAGCTAACTAGCAAAGGAGATATCAGAAGTCGTTTTGCCATCGCCAAAAGTGCCATGTCTAAGCTAGACAAATTTCGGTGATCGGACAGTATCTGAGATCGATGAGTTTCCCAGCGGAATGTCCTATAAAGGCGGTAAGTTTTACTTTGTGTATATAATAAATTATGCAAGATCTCGAAAGACCTTACTAGTTTATAGCTAACTAGCAAAGGAGATATCAGAAGTCGTATTGCCATCGCTAAAAGTGCCATGTCTAAGCTAGACAAATTTTGGAAATTTCTTGAATGTTTTCTGCATATATGTACTTTGTGGCACATTTTATAAACTTTATAAAATTAATTAACGTTATTTTTGCCACTTTTTTAAAAATATAATTTAACCTACCGGTTTCGACAATACCGTGTATGACAAGGTGATGCATGAAGTTTATTTTAAATCAAAAACATTAAAATACTCTTACCAAAAAACTTCCACCCACTCCATAAATATCCTAAATGTTATTTTAATTAATTAATAATAATAACATTAAGGATATTTAATGGATTGGAGTATTTGATGTTTATAATATTTTTGATTTAAAATAATGCTTAAAGATGATAAGGTATTATCGAAACCGGTAGGTTAAATTGTATTAAAAAAGTGGCGAACACAAAGTTAATTAATTTTATAAAATTTTGGAAAGACAGGGTTGTGAGTAACAGCACCAAGATAAAGCTTGTCAGGAGTTTGGTCAACTCCATTTTCCTCTATGCTGCGTAAACATGGACCGAAAAGCAGCAGAAAGTATAAAAATTGATTCATTTCATATGTGGTGTTGGAGGCGCATGCTCTGAATCTGAATCTGTAATATTGAATAAATATAACAGTGAAAAAATCACTAATATTTCTTTTACCCCCCTTGGGAATCGAACCCGGGACATCCAGAACGGTAGCCGAGCGTGCTTACCATTACGCTACGGAGGCAGACAAAAAATGCCTTAATACTTACTTTAAGGAAAGTGATTTGTAGATGAATATTGAAAAATCTTTAGTCACAGTTTTTTGAAGAGATGAAAATATAGATCTGGGTGTGAATTAGTAATTTACACTCAAATTGTGACTTTGTATATGTATATATCTCGTTAAAACTTTCATTTTTTTAGTAGATTCGGCAGTCACTTTGTTGTAAAAATGTACACATTTTTAATTTATGTTTTACTTGGTAAATACCAGTTTTTCTAAAAATGTATTGTAATACGTGTTTCAATACATTCCGCATAATTTTTGTTGCATTTTGATTAATTCTGTATCAAACGGTGTTTGAAAATAATGCGGAATGCGTTGAAACACGTGTCACAATAGGTTTTTGGGAAATAGTGGTATTTACCAAACAGAACTTAAATAAAAAAAATATTTTCACAACATTTTGAGTGTGTCCTTATACTTATAGACAAATCTGGATTATCTCCAATTAAAGGAGTTATTTTTCATATTATTTTATGAAATATCATCAAAGATGAAAAAGAATATGGAAGTCTGGGCACAACAAAAAGCTTCTTTTCGTCTCACCAATAGATGTCTCTAGGGAAGTTCTAGTGATTCAAGAACAATGTTTCGAAATTGATTTCACTTAAAGCAGCATATGACGGTCGTAAGCCCTGTAAATGCCCAAACTTACATATTCTTCTTCATCTTTGATGAGATGTCAAAAAATTATAAGCAACTTGTTAGAACAGTGGTTCCCAAACTTTTTTGGTCCACAAACCTCTTTTTATAATCAAAATTTGCCCACGGACTCTGGACGAAAACCTATTGACTATACTGTACCTGCTACAAAGTCAGTATACACCATTCGACAACCGTTGATTCAATAAACGTCCTCTTGTGCTGAAATTGGAAAATAGTCCATAGGATATGTTTCGAAACGCCTATTTTCCTATTTCTGTGCGTTTGGTGTATTACTTACATATCTGCATCGTTTTTTTCAGGGCACCTATTACATCGACAACATGAAAGCGGACACCAAGCAAATTCCGATCAACAGTATGATGGTTGCCGTTTACACTCTGACATTCACTTACTCTACCTACAAAATATCCGGTTCTGGATTGACAGCTACGAGGACGGATGAAACTAAACTAGGGTGTATCTACTTCGACATATCCATTGATGAAGCTGATTAAGATAACTTAAAACTATATGTGCTGCAATAAAATTTTCACATTTATATATATATATATATATATATATATATATATATATATATATATATATATATATATATATATATATATATATATATATATATATATATATATATATATATATATATATGTATTTATTATATGCCAACGTTATCCCGCAAAGGCAGGCTTTTAGTTAATAAAAGATTTTACAAAATTTAACAAATATTTTTATTGAAAGAATAAGGGAAAATGTTGAAAAATGTGGAATATGTGTAAAATCACGATTATTTTTTTTATGTTTTTTTCTGGTACTTAGTGGAACTTTTGTTAAGATTTTAATTTTTCATGTAGCATATATCCATCCATGAGGATGACAAGTTGCTTGTCAAAACCTGTCTGAAAAAAGCACCTAAATAAATGTGGTTAAAAGCGATGTTGGAGTTTTATTTTATAAAAGATTATTATTAAATACTAATATTTATATTCAAATAGTATTTTTTTTTAAATAGTCCGCCTCTGTAGTGTAATGATCAGCACGCTCGGCTACCGTTCTGCGGATCCCGGGTTAGATTCCCAGGGGGGGGGGGTAAATAAATAAAAGTGATATTTTAACTCTAATATATATGCAACTCCTGGACTGCTACCTGTAGCGGAGGGCTGTGTTAACGATCAAGACAACACTGCGTTTATATGATGCAGTGCCCTATGCACCATTGGGGTTCCGATAAGGGTTTAAAGATGAAGAAAGAAGAATACTTATTAGCAACATTTTGAGTGTGTCCAAATACTTGTTCACAAATCTGTATTATCTCCAATTAAAGCAGGTATTTATAATATTATTTCTTTTACATCTCAACATAGACTTAAATGTAAACTTACATAAATGTCCAGACTTCGACATAGGGTGACGTGACAAACTACTAAACTTGTAAGTGCGCCGCGGGCTAAAAAATATTGGGAACCCCTGCATTATAACATGGAGAAGAGATGCTGAGAAAGTACAGACTTCAAGTAAATTATAAAGTAAAGCATACATTAAAAATAGTCTAACAAGATAATTTCGGGAAAAGCCTGAAACGACATTCCCCGGTGACTGCGTTACCTCGTTCTGGCCCACGATACATTACGTGACACTTGTGGGAGGGCTACTCAAACTGTAGCAAAGTGCCTAGCCGGTAGAAAAGTTCGCTTCACCCTGTACCTTCCTGTTCCCTTGGTGAAAACTTTTCGCATTTCTACCAACGAAAATATTTAGTTAGGATCACTATCTATCTAGGATCCTCAAACTAAGTGCTGGTTTCAAATACTTGTAATTAATTCATAAATACAAGAGATTCTCAAAGTTGTATGTACTTTATGTTGTTTGCATTGCCTATCTTCAGATTGTTGAATGTATTTCAAGGTAAAGTTATTAAAATAAGAAAATGTGGAGAAGAGGTTTCTCTAAGTAAACTTAGTTGGTTAAATATTGAATCATTTGAGAATAAATAATTATTACATTAATTGATTCGGCAGTCACTTTGTGGAGATATCGATCCATTTAAGATAAGTTGTGCTTGGAAAATAACAATTAATGGTATTTAAATCAAACAACCTGAATAAGAAGTTCTCTAAGTAAACTTATTTAGTTGAATACTGACTCTTTGAAAATAAATAACACTGGCCAAAAATGATTGTGTAACTAAAAATTTGATTTCATTAATTGATTTGGCAGTCACTTTGTGGTAAAATCTATCCATTTTTAATAAATGTTCTACTTAGTAAATACCACTATTTCTTAAAATCTACTGTGACATGTGTTTTGATGCATTCCGCATCATTTTCAAACACCGTATGTGAAGCTAATTCTAAATTTTAGAGTTGGGTGCTTGGGACGTTGAAGGTTGAAGAGGGGGTAGTAGCTGTAGGTAGTAGGATCGAAACACGTGTCACAGTAGATTTTAAGAAATAGTGGTATTTACTAAGTAAAACATTAATTAAAACTGAAAATTTTATGTCTGATTTGGACTAAGTTAATCGTACTTATTCAAAGTATATATGGTGACAAGCTTGTATGACGTCAAGTTTTGATAATACAGTCATATTATTGTTTGTTGAAACGTTGAAACCGTAATAGTGGTTGGTATCTAGACATGTTTTAGTCAAGGTCTAAGGGTTAAAAAAAAAGTAGATTATTATAGAGCAACAGTGGAAATATATTAACTTATTTTTATAAAATACGATAGCATTATATGTTTATATATAATATAATAATAAAACCCTTATCCGCACCCCATTGGTGCATAGGGCACTGCGTCATATAAACGCAGTGTTATCTTGATCGTTTACACAAGAAGGAAAGGTGATCAGCCCTCCGCTTCAGGTACCGCTTTAGGTATAAATTTATACATAAATAAAAAAGATAAACTTTGGTCAATATCAAAATTAAAAATATCCTAAACTATAAAATCTGATGTGCTACATTGCTTTCGTTTTTTAATTCAGCTGTGTGTTTGACAATAATGGGTAGAATTGGTGAATGTTACACGTGTGTAAAGGGGTCACTTCAACCAGCCTATGACGGTCGTCAGTCCCGTAAATGCCCAGATTTCCATACTCTTCTTCATCTTTGAAGAGATGTTAAAAAATAATAATGCAAGGAGTGGTATAAATACTAAATAAAACTAAATACTCTTATAAATGTATTTTTATAAACTCATTTTTTAACTAGATTTTAATATTTAATTAAGTGGTGTGTTTTATTTAGAAAAAATGACAAGACGAATAATACAAACAAACCAGCTATGTGACAAATCTTGATTGATATAAGATATTGAATCCATTGTGTCTATTGTATTGTTTTTTTCTTTTGAATTATTTAGGGATTACCCTTATTAATTTAATAATTATTAACCTTATTAATTCAATAATTATTTATTATGTACCATCCACATCTATTGTCATTTTTACGACATATAAACTAACTAACCATCACGCCGCTTCCCCGCAGGAGTAGGCAGAGAGAATCGAACGCCACATCACTCTGTCTTTGCAAACATTCTTTGCCTCTTCTACATTCATGCATCTCCTCATACATACCCGACGATTATTACGACTCCTGACCCGGCCGCTTTCAAGTATTTGACATACCTGATTGTGCCAAGTTTTCCTCGGTCGTCCTCTGCTTCTTTTTCCAACTACATTCGCCTCATAAATTTGTTTAACCTTTCTTTCTTCACTCATACGCTCCACATGTCCAAACCATCCCCATATAAACTAAGTATGCTATAAATCTTTGTACTTAATAGGCAAGGAGAATTTTCAAATGCAACATATAAAATTTTTCAATGTTATTTATATTTAGAATACAGTGCATGTTTAACCTCGACTCGTAACGCATGTGTGTGCATGTAACGCACCTTCAGTGCATGTTGGTCTTCGGGTAGACCAAAAATCGCATGTGTTAAACATACTTGAAAGTGGTCAGGTTAGGAGTCGTAACAATCGGCGGGTATGTATGAGGAGATGCATGAACGTAGAAGAGGCGAAGAACGTTTGCAAAGACAGAGTGGTGTGGCGTTCTATTCTCTCTGCCTACCCCTGCGGGGAAGCGGCGTCATGTTTAGTTAGTTAGTTTAGTTTTTAAACATTTTGTGTAGTTTTAAGTGTGTAAATGGTGCTATGGTGGTGAAGGGTGGTATTGTTTGCATGCCGTGGTAGTGATTGTCCTGACGAAGAGACGGGTACGTCTCGAAACCAGTAGACTTAAAAAATCTCGGTAAGTGGCTATATACCAGTATTATTAACATTTTTGTAAAAAAATAAATAAGAACAATTAATAAATATATTTTTTAAATATAATAATGAAGATAAGATGTTAACATGAAAACAAATTTGAAAAAAATCAATGAAGAGAATGTAGACTATTTTATTGAAAGTTGAGAAGCGCTGGTGGCTAAAAAAATGTATTTACGTGATCCGATCGACTTTTCCCTTGAGAGCAAGTCCGCCACGTTATAAAGTCGAGGTTATCTAGCATTGTTGACTTTATTTACGTCGTGTGTAGTCGTTGGAGCACCTAGACGGCAAGTCTAGCCTGCGTGATAGCGTACTTACATATCGTAGTCGTACAGGAGAAAGTGACCAACTAACAGAACGTAAAATGTTCAGGAGGGCCATTTAAGTCACTTTTGCTTGGCAAAAATATAAACATCAATGCAGTTAGTCATTTTTAACAAGTCAAAATATTATTCTTCCAAGTTTAAATTTTCTTTTTAATTTTTCAGGGCAATAAAAGCTAGTAAGATATTAAATAGTCAATAATCACGTTTTTGTACGAAATGCACTTGGTCACTTTCTCTTGTATGACTACGATATGTATGTAACAACTTTGACAGTCAACTGACTTGTATCCCAAATGTTAAAGCTCGCTTAACCTTCTAGCAAGCGCATTGAGAAATTTCCCTTGAGCGGGCGCGTGTCATAAATTTTATGTAATTAAATAATACCTTTTGACATTCTACCAACTTATGAGATTACAAATATAATGCTTTAATGCTTTTAAATATGCTTCTTATGCCTATTAACTACACCTGTTTATTGTTTTATATTTTGCCATGTATAAGTTTTGGTAATTTAAAAAAAAAATGTAACTTTATTATTTGTGTTCCACTCTTGATAACCTTAATTCCATGTCCCAAAATGAGAAATAGAAATTACTCATCGGGAATATTAGAAATATCGCTCACTCCTTTCGAGAACGTCATAAATCAAAAATCGTCAATTTTTAGTAGTGCATGTTTTCGGAATGCCCAGAAAATGTACTAAATCCCAGCAAAAGCGCCATATTTTTAGCTTGATATTTGCTCGCTACAGGGCAGAAAGTGTTGTTTTTGCATTTTGAAGAAAAGGTATTGTTTAATTATTTTTAAATAAACCTATTATTTTTCAAATTGAGAAAAACCTTCAGGTTTTACCTCAAATGATCTGTTGCACAGTAAAAATTTCAATAAGTGTCTTGATATTTATTTTTAATACATTGTATTATATTTTTAAACTTTAAAAACGTTCTTCTGAAAAATCAAGTTTTTTGATTTATGACGTTCTTGAAAGGAGTGAGCGATATGACTTATGTATGTAAAATGTTTTGAAAAATAAATATATAAAAAATAAATAAAATTTTCTGTATGTAAATTGGGTTTTCTTTATATAAATGTTATGAAATTGCTGTTATGTAATAAAAAATGATAAATTTACTTTAAAAAATTGTGTACATTTATTTTTTCCAATTCATTTGTTTGTTCCTCTCTTCAGTTGGTCTGACATGATTTCCTGAAACACGTCTAAAATAAATTAAAAATAAACATTCAGCTATTAAGGAAACGAATTAAATGAAAAATAAACAGGAAAATTAGTTTATTTCCATTTTTTTTTTTTTTTTTTTTTTTTTTTTTTTTTTTTTTTTTTTTTTTTTTTTTTTTTTTTTTTTTTTTTTTTTTTTTTTTTTTTTTTTTTTTTTTTTTTTTTTTTTTTTTTTTTTTTTTTTTTTTTTTTTTTTTTTTTTTTTTTTTTTTTTTTTTTTTTTTTTTTTTTTTTTTTTCCACATGAATTTTATTTTAAAATTAAAACAACATTTATCAGATAATTTAATTAGTTTTGAAGCTAACCAGTAGACATTATATTAAAATATTTTTAGTGATATAACAAAGTTACATTTTAATTATAAAATGGAAAATCACAAAGTTTAGTGCTTCAAATATAAATTATATGAATTTTATTTGACCAGCAATCGGGTTTCGTCGGAACCGACATCCAGTCTGACGATGTCGGTTACGATGAAACCCGGTTGCTTGCCAAATAAAATTCATGTGGAAAGTTATTAGATTATACTTTAAAATGCAGTTCCACCATGAAATACAAGTTCAAAACTTAAACCATACGATCTTCCTTGTTCTCTGTTTTCGAAGATGGTTTTCCAATATTCCTGTGTTCTCTTCGATGGTATTTTCCGAAATATTTACTAAAGATTTTATTAAATAATAAGTTGCTATTTTATTATTTAATAAAATCTTTAAAATATTAATTTCATGTAAAAATAAAGTTTATTTATGTTTCAACCGCTTCGATAGCGGTGTCGAATGTGAGACAGCCGAGTCTAGTATTTTGGGTGCTAGATAAAAGTCCACTTCCAATGACATAATTGAAAAATGTAAAAGTAATCGAGTATTTTCCTTCCATAAAACTGTTGATGGGAATAAGCTTGGTGTCAGCAACCATATTGTCTATGAAGTAAGTTCCCTAAAAACAGGCCAAAAACATATCCTTGTTACATCACAATCAATAATCATATGTGAAGGTCCCGACAAAAACATCAGGAATCCTAGCTTGTAAAATTGTTACATTTTGGTGCGATTTAATGATTCCATTTTTTTTATGTTTTCCGCAGATACTTTGTGGCACATTTTATAAACTTTATAAAATTAAATACCTTAGTTTTAACCACTTTTCCATTAATACAATTTAACCTACCGGTTTCGACAAGAACCTTGTCATCATAAGGGTTTAGGATTTTCACGGAGTGTGTGGAATTTTTCGGTGAGAGTATTTTAATATTTTTGAATTAAAATAAACCCTGATGATGCAAGGTTCTTGTCGAAACTGGTAGGTTATATTGTATTAATAAAAAGAGGTTAAAACTAAGTTATTTAATTTTATAAAATTTCATATTTACTTAGTACATGATTGGTCACGTTTTGTCGCAACTTTTATTAACCTTTCCAGAAGTATGGTCGTATATGGTTGGAGTATGTCAAAATTGCCGATGTTGCAATAAATCATGTTTACTGGTGTAAATGTTTTTTTTAATTCAATAAAATATGTTGCTTGTAGCATCGACTATGATATAAATTATTGAAAAGTAGAAAAAAACATTTTTAGGAAAAACTCACTCAGAACACGTTAAGATTTCGATAAAATACAGAACAAATTTGCATTTAAAGTATTAATTAATTTTTAAAAAATCATTTGAATAAAATCAAATGAATTAAATTATAATCACTGAGAAAATAAATTCCTCAAAAAATTTTAATTATGGGTTTTTAATAGTTATATTTATTTAAATATATCACCCACAAGTACGAAATATAAAAGAATATTATAAAAATATAAAGTTGGGACTCTCCTTAATACACATTTGTGTTATGTGCTTTACGTTAAAGATCCGTTTCCTGTGAGCTCGCTGGCAAAGTGGTATAAGTAAATTTATGACAAAACTTTGTACCAATGACGTGTCGCCGAAGGATTTATTTCCCTGGCGTACAAAGTTAAAGGTCTAATGTGACATGATCTACCTCAAACTATTACAATAGACATTGATGAATTACAAATGGAGATAGGTAAACAAATTTAGTGAGTCACAAAATTCTTGTAACTTGGATGGATAAAAATTCTTGCGAAAAAAATTAATGCCCATTACATATGAATCTTGAAAAAAAAAGACAATTATACCATTCATTATATAAAACATTAAACCTTGAGTGTAAGTCCCTCTCCAAGCACAAGAGCTCTGTCTCTCTTTTTTGGAGAGGCACAGCGAATTTAAAACTATAAGTTTGCCATATGTATAAATGCTTAGAAATTGTATTATGTTGTACTTAAAAATGTAACTATATTAATAAAATAAATTTTTAAAAACTCAATTTACTGCACCATTCACTCTGTTCCCAACAAACACTCTCCTTTCTATATCATTATCAATCTTTACATCCCTAGAAAACATATTTCTTAAATATGGTTATATGGACAAAAAATCGTTATTTTGCCAACTTCGTGCTTCTGTTTCATACATTAGGTTTGGAACTGGACTCCATCGTGCACTGCCAATTTAGCTTTTGCTGAAGGTTTAATATTTGCTAGAACTGATTTCATTTTACTATTTACTCTGTTTCTATCATGTCAATATCTTCATCAATCCTTCCATCCCAAGAAAACATACTTCCCTAATATATGACATATTTTTTTTAATGAAACACCTCATTTTCCATGAAATCATAATAACAGTGCATATTAATCATTCGAGTTGCCCACTTACGAGTACAAGAGATATATCAGGTAAATATTTAGCACGCTAATAAATAATAGTATTACAGCAAGGCAATTACTAGCTCTATTACCGGTTGTAAGGGGCAATTTGTAAAATTTATGGTCCTCCAGTAATATCCGACTTTTGAATCAGGATTATTTCTGTTACGCAGTTCTGCACACATATCCTTTACGTCGTATGTGGCCATTATTTCCTTGTTTCCGGTTGGAAGGATTCTCTCTATCAACCATGAAATCTGAAAGAAAAAAACATACATTAGTCAAAATTATTGGCAAGATTTCGAGAGTGCCTAGATAATACTTCACGAATCTGTGATTTTAATCATTTGGAGTTCTTTTTTGCTTGTCAAAAAAAAAATCAACTTATTTGGAAACAGATTTGTATATATATATATATATATATATATATATATATATATATATATATATATATATATATATATATATATATATATGTATATATATATATATATATATATATATATATATATGTATATATATATATATATATATATATATATATATATATATATATATATATATATATATATATATATATATATATATAAATATACATATATATATATATATATATATATATATATATATATATATATATATATATATATATATATATATATATATATATATATATATATATATATATATATATATATATATATATATATATATATATATATATATATATATATATATATATATATTTATATATATATATATATATTTATATATATATATATATATATATATATTTTTTTTTTTTTTTTTTTTTATTTATTTTTTTTTACAAAAATACATTTTTGAAATACAAAATAGGTAAATATACAGAACATCTTATATATAACGTTTCTACCTCTCTAATAAAGTAGATGTATATATATATATATATATATATATATATATATATATATATATATATATATATATATATATATATATATATATATATATATATATATATATATATATATAGATATATATATATATATATATATATACTTATATATATACATATATATATAAATATATATATATATATATATATATATATATATATATATATATAAAGGGTCCGCCAAATAACTTTTTTTTTTTGAAAATGCTATAAAAAAAAAACTTCGTAGCTTCGGCTGTGTGGCACGTAGCGCCGTCCTGTTGAAACCAAATGTTGCCAATATCCTCCTCTTCAATTTTTGTGAACAAAAATCCGTTCAACATGGCCCGATAACGATCGCCATTGACTGTAACGGCCACTCCTTGCTCATTTTCAAAGAAAAATGGCCCAATTATGCCTCTGGACCAAAATCCGCACCAAACAGTGACTCGTTTTGGGTGTACCGGCTTTTCAATGTATGCGTGCGGGTTTTCTGTGCCCCAAATACGACAATTTTGCTTGTTTACATACCCGCCAAGATCAAAATGAGCTTCATCCGAAAAGATGATTTTTTTGGCAAAATCGGCATCTTCTGTAAGTCGATCGCAGGCCCACTCAGCGAAGCGAAAACGCATTGGATGGTCAGTTGGCTTCAACTCCTGAACCAATTGGACTTTGTATGGCGTCATACCAAGGTCTTTATGCAAAATTCGTCTCAATGATGTCTCCGAAATGTTCAATTGTTGAGAACGACGGTGAATTGATGTTGATGGCGCTTCACGCACACTTTCTGCCACAACATCGATATTCTCGGGTGTACGCACTGTTTTTGGCTTTTCACGCTTTGGTTTATCGATGAGGATGCCAGTTTCTTTCACTTTTTTCACAAGATAACGAACATACGGGGCTGACGGTGCTTCTCTTCTTCCAAAAACCGTACGCAATTTTCGCACACATTCTGCAACATTACCATGATTTTCAAAGTAATGTCGCAATATTTCCCAGCGTTGTTCAAGCGTATACACAACCATATTCGCTCAGCGGAAGGATAAAACTAATTATCTGTCAAATCAGACATGAGCTAAGTGTTACCATTCACGAAATAAGCACTAGTTGAAAAAAAAAACTTTAGATGGCGGACCCTATATATATATATATATATATATATATATATATATATATATATATATATATATATATATATATATATATATATATATATATATATATATATATATATATATATATATATATATATATATATATATATATATATATATATTTATATATATATATATATATATATATATATATATATATATATATATATATATATATATATATATATATATATATGTATATATATATATATATAAATATATATATATATATAAATTAACTCAAAAGTGGTCTCATACAAATGTATTTTTATAAAAATAATGTTTTTTCGCAAACTAAATGCCGAATAACATAATGTACGATTTCGATCATTACTCTTTCTTTAAACACGTCGTTCATTATTTCGCGCGTCAATTGGCGACGCACTTGCTCCTTGCGAATAAAAGACATCCCCGCTCACATTTGATTTCCCAGGAGTCCCTAAAAAATGAATTAGGGAATTGTACGCTTACCTTGACTTTCTTGTCGATCTGTACTTTCAAAAAAAATGTTCCTAAGAGGACGGCTACTGAATCGTTGTACCGGATAGCCTTCACCGACGAACTCATGAAATTCAGGCTTTCCTCATCTCTACACATCGAGATTCCTGACGAATAGTTGACTGTGAACGTTTGCTAGAAAACAAAATAAGAACTACTACTACTACAACTACGCCACACTCTTCTGTCCTGACATACACCCCTCGCCTCCTTCACATCCATACATCTAGTCATACATGCCCTCCGATTACGCAGACTTTTGACACCACCAGATTTTAAGTTCTGATTGATCTGATCGTGCCAAGTCTTTTTCGGTCGTCCTCGTTATGTTTTCCCGCTCACATTCGCCACATTTAAGTTCTTAGTCATTCTCTCGCCATCCATTTGCTTCACATGTCCATACCACCTTAAAGCACTCTTCCTTATCTTTTCAATTTCTTGTTCAGCCTTACATTCCTTTCTTATATCTTCGTTTTTAATTCTGTCATACAATGATTTTCCACACATTCGTCTGAGCGAGCGTATTTCAACAGCGTTCACTCTGTTTTCATCCTTTCTTTGCGAGTTCCATGTTTCTCTCCCATACATTAGTGTCGGTACTAGCACGCCGTTGTGAACCGCTAGCTTGGCTTCCATGGAAATATTTTTATTTGCAATCACTGTGTTCAAAATACCGTTTATTACATTCCCAGCATACACTTCTTTCTCAATATCCTTATCCACTTTTCCATCCCTTGTGAACATGCTTCCTAGATATAAAAATTCTTGAACCTGTTCCAAGGATTCACTGTATACGATAATCATAATAAAATAAGAACTGCCATAGTAAAAAAAAAAATACCAGCTGACTTTCTAAGTTATGAAATTTTGATTGTGTCTAAATACTTGTTCACAAATCTGGATTATGTATCTCCAATTATAGGAGTTATTTTTCAAATATTTTTTTTTAATGTAAACAAAGATGAAGAAGAATATGCAATTCCTAATTGTTTTCAAAAGTTTTAAATATTTCTTCGTCAAATAAGACCCTTTTTTGTTTTCTTGAAAACTATATATTTATCTTGCATTTTCTTTAAACACATGAATATAAAAATGGAAATTGTAATTAATAATTTATTTCCTCGATTTTTAATTGTTTCAGAAAAAATATTAATTGCTGGACATTTATTTCAGTTTTTCCATTGAAATTTTCATCACGGTATTATTTTCATTGATACTTATTTGCACACGATAGCAAAATGAACGTTTTTGAATAGATGACGATTTCTATAAAAACGATGTTAATCACTTTTTACAAGTACTAATTATGAAAAATAATGTAAATTTTTTTACTAACATAAATTGCATACATTTATTGAAATCACAATTAAAAACGACTTTTTTGCAGAGACCCACCAAGCCACCTTGTGTGACTTATCGGTGGAGTTCTTTTTTATTACATTTTTTTATTTTTAAGGATTTTACCCTAATATACCATACACACAAAAAAGAAAAAAAAATAAAGAATATAAACATTTTACAATTTTCATAAAATTAACTCTTGATCATTCATCCATTCCTTTATTTTATTTTTACCTCTAACATCCGTCGGCAACAAATAAAAAATGTTTGGAACGATATATTGCAGTGTTCGACTGCCATATTTATTTTTAATTCTTGGCTCATCCTAATTATTTATATATTTTTAATAAAAAAAAGTTGTTATGTAAAAAAAAATTATGTTATTTATATTCAAAGCATTTACTTTGTGGTCAAACATTTTAATTGATATTAGTAATGTTAGTAAATAACCACTCACCGACTACTTCTGTCTACCGGTTTCGAGACGTACCCGTCTCTTCGTCAGGACATACACTACAATTTAACAATCATGCGAACACCACTACACCACACCCACTTAGTACTATTCACATACACTATCACTACACATGCAAAACATGCAGAGCGAGTTGTTAGTCCCACCATGCTTTTGGGAAACTAAATAATAAAGTAAAAAATGTAATATAAATATACGCAGGTTGGAACCTATATTAGGATTCAAAGAGAAGGGGGTAGGTTCTGGGAAGTGGGAGGAGTTGAGTTAGGAGCTGATCGGTTCATATCGGTAAAAATACTACACACAAATGTTAAAGGGTTAAAATTAAATAATATGGAAATGTTTCACATTAGAAAATCCATTAAAAATAACATCCAATTAATAAATAACCAAATAAATTTTCCATACAGCCCGTTATTCGATGTAACATTGAACCGATCAGCTCCTAACTCAACTCCTCCCACTTCCCAGAACCTACCCCCTTCTCTTTGAATCCTAATATAGGTTCCAACCTGCGTATATTTATATTACATTTTTTACTTTATTATTTAGTTTCCCAAAAGCATGGTGGGACTAACAACTCGCTCTGCATGTTTTGCATGTGTAGTGATAGTGTATGTGAATAGTACTAAGTGGGTGTGGTGTAGTGTTGTTCGCATGATTGTTAAATTGTAGTGTATGTCCTGACGAAGAGACGAGTACGTCTCGAAACCGGTAGACAGAAGTAGTCGGTGAGTGGTTATTTACTAACATTACTAATATCAATTAAAAATTATGTTATTTAACGAATTCATTGTATCTCTACTTTAACTTGGATAGCTATACGTATATTATATATTCGTATCGATCATCCCCGAGTCTAAAAGCTCCACATTAATGCTATTTCCTAGGAAGGAAGTATTATGACGAGAATAAAGTGCTCTTATACGGAAAAGGGGAAATAATGGAACATAAAGCTACTTTGTTAGATGTGTAAGTGCACTGGGATTATGAAAAATGTATAAAGTGAGAGAGAACGGTAGCTAACATCCGGATTAAGTTTAGTCAGTTTAATTTATCACCCTCGCGAGATGACGTCATTTAATTTTTAATTCACACCCTAGTTAAAAATACAATGAAAAATATTAATCTTAAATTATTTTTTGATATCTCCACGTGTAACATTCACCAATTCTACCCATGATTGACAACCACACTACTCTAATTCTTGGAAGTTTTTCAGTTTCAAAGAAAAAACTTGATTTTTCAGTAGAATGTTTTTAAAGTTTAGCAATATAAAACAATATATTAAAAATGAATATCAAGCCACTTATTGAACTTTTTACTGTGCAACAGATCTTTTAAGGTAAAACCTGAATGTTTTTTCTCCATTTGAAAAATATTTAGCATATTTAAAAAAATACTTAAACAATACCTTTTCTTCAAAATGCAAAAACAACACTTTCTGCCCTGTAGCGGGTAAATATTAAGTTAAAAATATGCTGCTTTTGCTGGGATATAGTACATTTTCTGGGCATTTTGAAAACATGCACAACTGGAAATTGATGATTTTTTATTTATGACGTTCTTGAAAGGAGTGAGCGATATGTGATCCAATTTCAAAACATTGTACGTAAATTACTAGAATTTTTACTAGACACATCTATAGGTGAGATAAAGAAGCTTTTGTATTGAACAGAAACTGTTTTATTTGTATGTGAGGTCCGAATCCTGGATTGTAATCACATACATAAGAAACGCCAGAAAATGTCCTTATCATTTTATTATTTTAGCGTATAGTTTTACCAGATAAATTATTTACAACATTTTGAGTGTATCCAAATACTTGTTCACAATTCTGAATTATCTCCAATTACAGAAGTTATTTTTCATTTTAGCACCGTAAATCCCAAGACTTTCGTATTTTTCTTCATCTATGTCAGATGTCATCAGATGTCAAAATATATAATAGAATCCATTTTAATTTACCACCCGCACGAGATGACATCGTTTACTTTAAAATTTACAACCCTAGTTTAAACTATTTAAATTATTTTCAAATACATTAATAATTATTTACTTCTCTATTCGATTTAGTTTAATAAATAATGTAAAAATATTAAAGATTACACCGATCGACATGTTATTATGTCTTACTTCTGCATGTGAAATTTCTTCTTTATTACAAATAAACCTTAAATCAGTTTTTCTGATGCAAAACCTCGATACCAAAATCGATATCTGGAAAATTTCACTTACTAACTTTAAAACAATAACAGTTGCAATATTTCAGTGTAACGCATAAATCCTTTTTTTATATGTTCATCCCTGTTTAGAAAAGTTCTATTCGTATCAATAATATACTTAAAAAGATATATATATTTTTTTAATCATAAAGTATATAAGTAATCAATTTTGTAAAAAATGGCTACAGCCGTAAATAAAGGATTTTTTTTATAGAAACAAGAGCAATTAAACAAAATTGCTTTATACTTTAATAAATTCACCGCAAATAAACAGAATGAATTTGCATACTGTCTTGATGCTATTTTCTAACATAGTTATATACAAGGTCAGTTGTTACTGCTACGATAGACAAGTATACACTCACTATTGTGCCCTTCACAAATAAAATAAATATTTTACCATGTTAATCAAAGTGATTCTATCTGTTGCTCATAAAATCAAATAAAATAAAATATATGAAATATATGAAAGTTCCTTATCGAATTAATTAAAAAAATAGTCATTTAAGTGTTTTTTTACGTTGGAGAAACTAAATTCAAGCAACATAATAAATTAAATTAAAATAAATCCAAGCATAAGAACAGAAACACAAAAAAATGTAAACCTTTGTTTATCATAAAAATAAACATATAAGTTGTAGCAGATTTGGCATTGGAATAAAAGTAAAATTTTTAATCCATCTATTTGAAGGATACTATACGAAACCTTTGTATTTAAGGCTTCTCTGAAGGTAGGGATGACAACATGATACATTTAAGTCGGAAAATTATGCTGAATCATAAATAAAGTAATTAAAAATAATTTCTTCCTTATTTCTTAAGACGAGATATTCGATAGCTTGCAATTTAATTTTCTTTAACGATCGGTAACATTTTACGCAATCAATTTTTTATTTTATTTACAAATTAGTTTTTCTTTTTAAACAAATATATGGTTTTGCAAGGAAAAGAGTTATTGAAAGATAAGGAGTTAAAAATGGCATTTTTCCAATATATCATAGCCCTATAAATATCCAGAAAAAATATTTTTCGTGAACTTTATAAAATTATTATTAGATTAAAACCAATATTTTTAGCTTTTCCACTTTTTTATTTGACCAGCGACCGGGTTTCGTCGTTACCGACATCATCAGACTGGTCTGATGATGTGTAGCGTCGTTACCGACATCATCAGACCAGTCTGATGATGTCGGTAACGACGAAACCCGGTCGCTGGTCAAATAAAAAAGTGGAAAAGCTAAAAATATTGGTTTTAATCTAATAATAAATTAAAAATGCAATTCCATCACGAAGTGTCAGTGGATAATATAAATCTTTTATAAAATTAAACAATTTTGTTTTAACCACTTCGGAGTTGCCACGTAATGCATAGTAAAAATAACATTAAGGAGTTTTTAAATCATATTTTTAAATCATATTTTTAAATCATATTTTTAAAATAATATTTTCATATGGTATACGGAGTGTGTGGAAGTTGTTGGTAAGGGAATGTAAATAACTATGAGTATTTAATTTTTTTTAGTAGTTTTATGTTTAAGAATTTAATGAACCCTGATTATGACAAGGTTCTTGTCGAAACCGGTTGGTTAAAGTGTACTTATAATAAAATGCGAAAAACATTCAATAAATTCTTTTTCGTCTTTGTGTTGATGTCTTAATGTAATAATATTTAATTTATTTAAATTATTAAACTCGGGTTTTTTAAAAACAATTTACAATGACTCAAATTTCTTTATTTCTTTTTATTAATCTCCAATTTTTTTATTTTTTTATTTTTCCAGTAACACGAATTCAGATTTGGGACTTACTTTCTTTTTCATATTGACCAATCGTAACACATTGCACAAAATAATTGCATATATGAAAATATGATGCATCCATCCGACAGTAATGCAACTCATCGTTTTAAATTGTTACTGAGAAATAATTTTAGTATGTACTCATTAAATTGATACGTTACAACACGCGAATGAAATTCGTTCAATAGAAAATTCGTTATAACAACCATTCTCCACTATATGACTGCCTATATAAATAAATCTGATTTTTTATTTTTATTTTATATTTTGACATAAATGGGGAATTAACAGGGCTTTTGACCTGTTAAAAGCTGGTTATGTGACCACTTTACACACGTTCGACATTCACATTTCTATCCATGATTTACAACCACACTACTCGAATTTTTGGAACACCTAGATATATCTCATGACACAGTTCATTTGATTTCACAACAGCCATCTGTGTTCAACTGAAAAAGCTTTAACTAAGTGGAACTCCTTTAATTTGAATGTATAATTTGAATTTTGAGATGTCAAAAAAAATGTAAAAAATACTTCCTAAATGGAAAAATAGGTTTATGAAAATAAATTTACGTACACAATCAAAATATCTTTCTTCAAATTAAAATTCACGTATTTCTGTCAAATTAAATCAAATCAACTCTCAAATCAACTGTATTTCTACAGGCTGTCAATTTGACAGTTGATTTGCTGTCAGTACATTTTGTCATTTCACCATGAATAAACCGAATGACCATTGTGCGCGTCGTAGGCTCGAGAATGGTCCGAAAACAATATACAGATTCATACTCTTTTTTAACGTTATTTTTTTTCACCGATGAGGCACATTTTTGGTTAAATGGCTATGTCGATAAGCAGAATTTCCAGATTTGGAGTGGGAAAAACCCAGAAGCCTTATACCTCTAAAAAACACTGTTTTTATGTACAACATAAAATCAGTATTATTAATATTATAATATCTAATTATATCATATTTACAGTTTCATATTGTCCGCCTCCGTAGTGTAATGGTCAGCATGCTCGCCTACCGTTCTGGAGGTCCCGGGTTCGATTCCCAGGGGGGTTCAATAAATAAAAGTGATTTTTTCACTCTAATATTTATTCAATATTACACTGGACTGGTACCTGAAGTGGAGGGCTGATCACCTTTCCTTCATGTGTAATCGATCGAGATAACACTGCGTTTATATGAAGCAGTGCCCTATGCACCATTGGGGTGCGGTAAGGGATTATTATTAATTAATTAAAAGCTTTGGAAGATGTGGTTGGTAATGTTTTAAAATCACATTTTCTATATGAAAATACAGAAATAATAGGGACTAAATGTTATTTATAATTAGTAACCACTTGTTAAAAACGTATATTATTTTTCTTATCATAATCGTCATCGATTTGAAAACATTTATTTTGCTATCGTGTTTAAATATCATAGAAAATAATGCCGTGATGAAAATTTCAATGGAAAAACTGAAT
>NW_028282049.1:0-17500 GCF_059751285.1 Brachycentrus maculatus
TAAATTTAATTAGAAGTTATTTTTCATATTATTTTCTGACATCTCATCTCAGCCTATGACGGACGTCAGCCCCGTAAATACCCAGACTTTCATATTCTTCGTCATCTTTGATGAGATGTCAAAAAATAATATTAATTAACAACATTTAGAGTGTGTCCCAATACTTCACGAATCTAGATTTTTTTTCACTTGTATTCTGACATCTCAATATGTACTGTGTCAGGAAATCAATCAATATATCTAAGAGTTCCAAAATTTTGAGTAGTAAGGTTGTTAATTACGGACAAAATAGTCAAAATGATCACTTTGCCACCCTGTGACAGGCTATTTATTAAATGTTAATCTAATTTAATTCAGGTCAGTAAATACCCAGACCTCGATAATCTTCTTCATCAATGTTGAGATGTCAAAATGTTTTTATTTAATTGATTGAATCTTGTACTGGTATCAAAGCGTATAAATGATTAAGGTCACCCTGTAACGATGCCATGTGCACCATCTGGGTGCTAGTAGAGATTAAAGAAAAGAAAAACTAGTTTTTTGTGATTAAGAAAATAATTGGGATTTTTAAATGATCATTATACACGTAGATGTGTAGTTGAATTGTATGTTTGTACAATAAGTTTCCTAGTATTCTATAATTTACCTTCCATTCTCCAATATTAAAACATTACGGGTGCTTTCAGGCTGATTACTTTCTATTCAAACTCATGTACCTTTGTGTAGGATTTAAAACCACAATTAATTAAGGAATCCGTTCGTCGTCGATCATTTTTATTGTGCAAAGTTGGCAAGACAAGCAAAAGATGGCGCTTATTCATCATGCAACCTGTTAGCCAAGAAAGGAACCTTTCATTATAATTAGCGAAGACGCCTTTTATTTCACCATGATTTACGTAATGGAGGAAACGTATAATGGTTATGAATCGAGGCAACAATGAGTAAGACAGAAGCATTTCATTTTTGCTTATACCATTGTTCATCCATACACTCTAATGGAAGTCGTTAATGTAGTAATTGGAATCGTATATCTATTGAGATTACTTACAGTTAATCGAAGAGGATGTACTTAAATACTCATGAAATAAAATGAAAAAAGAATATTCACAACATTTTGAGTGTGTCCAAATACTTGTTCACAAAATCTGGATTCCCTCGAATTACAGGAGTTGTTTTCATATTATTAATCATAATATCATCACCAATAGATGTCTCTAGTAAAGTTAAAGTGATTCAAGAACAATCTTTCAAATTTGGTTCATGTATATAGAACCTCCAAGAATTTGAGTAGTGTGGTTGTCAAAAATGGGTGGAATTGGAGAATGTTACACGTGTGTAAAGTGATCACTTAAACCAGCCTATGACGGTCGTCAGCCCCGTAAATGCCCAGACTTCCATATTCTTCTTCATCTTTGATGAGATGTGAAAAAATAAAAAAAATATTTTCATTTTTAATTTTTACTTGGTACATACCACTTTGTCTTGTCAAAAATGTGATACGTGTTTCGATGTATTCCGCATCATTTTCAAACATGTATGTAAAGCAAAGTCAAAATTTTACAGTTGTATCCTTGGGACATCAAAGAGGAGGTAGAAGCTGTTGCTGATTTTTTTTATCACTGGAAACAATGATAATGGGGAGTAGACATTAGTTATTAACGTGTTTGATTTCCACGTTATTGTTGTTATATTTGCGATCATTGTCTCTTTAATTTTATATATATTTTTAATTTCTATGTAAATTTGGCGATTCTTATGTTTTATTTAAATTATTTGTTGTGTAAAATGCTTGCTGTATATAATCGGGGATTTTTCAAATTATTTCATAAAAGTTTTATTTATGTAAATGATTCATTTCCACTTGTTTTTTTTTTACGTTTTCATTACACGTATCGCCTAAATAGTGAAGGTTCTTAGTTAGATTTTGTTTATTTTAAAATTTCATCTTTTTATTACAGTTAATTTTTTTAAATTATTATCTTAAATTAAAAGTGGATACATATTTGCACAAAGAGACTGGCGAATCAATTTATGAAAAGATTTTCAAAAGTTGATTTCACTAAGGAAACTTGATAACTTTCAAATTGATAAAATTTTAAATTCTGTAATGGCATGCGTGAAATTATTTTATTGCGTATTTGAAAAATAGTAAAATAAACCTCCAATTGAGCACAGGAGTTGAATAGTCGAAATGTATGGCAAACGAACTATACGACAGCATATCACAAATATTTTAATACGCAAACAAAGCCATTCATCAAGTATACGGGTGTGACAACGCTCATATAGCTATATTTGGCAAACGGAAAAACAGTTTTTACACATTTTCAGACTTTTTCAGCATTGTTCCCGAAAAAAAATCTGGCACGTGTGTTTGCTATGTTACTTTCTACTTTCAATAGTACAAAGGTCTGGGTTATTGTAACATGGAATTGTTGTGTCGCTTTTCTGGAGAAAGAAATCTAGTTCTAAGGCTCAAACTCATTAGAAAAAGTGTTTTTTGGAAACTCATTCTTAACATAGGATTGTCATATACATATATTTTGTATTTAATTTTTATTCGTTTTCTCGAAGGCATTGAAATCTAAATATAGGCTTAAAATATTAAAATTTATTTAATTCATTGTATTTGAATACAGGATTTATCCCCTGGTGGCAATATATTGAGATAAATTCAGGTTTCTAGTCATAACTTACTAACAAACCATCACGTCGCTTCCCCGCAGGGGTAAGCAGAAAAAACATAACGCAATACCACTCTTTCTTTGCAAACATTATTTGCCTCCTCCACATTCATGCACCTTCTCATACTTACCGCTGTTTATTTCGACTGTTGACCTGACCGCTTTCGAGTTTTTGACATACATGATCATGCCAAATTTTCTTCGGTCTTATTCTGCTCCTTCTTCTAACTACATTTGCCTCATGAATTCGTTTAACCTTCTTTACTCTCTCATTCGTTACACATGTCCAAATTATCTAAACACACCTTTATTAATTTTATCGAACCTAACGTTTTTTCCTTAAATCATTATTCAAACGTTATATTTTCTTAAATTGAAGACGTATTTATGTACTTTGAATATGTTGAGCATGTTAATCAAATGAAAAAAAAAGCATTTAAACAAATCAATGCGGCGAATGTAGTTGAAAATGAAAGCAGAGAAAAACTAAGATAAAAAATTATGTTCATATATTACAAAAACTAAAAATAAGTCGTGTTAGGCGTTGGACTAATCGGCGGGTATGTATGAAGAAAAGTACGAAAATTGTTTGCAAAGACAGATCAATTTGGCATTATATTCTTTCTGCCTATTCCTACGGGGAAGCAGCGTGATGGTAAGATAGTTTTGTCTTATCATGTGAGAGCATGTGTATTTTTTTCCTCTTTTTCAAAGCTTTATCCACACCTAATGATGCATAGGGCACTAAACCATATAAACGCGGTGTTTTGATCGTTAATACATAAAGGAATGTGACCAGTAATTTTTGCTTAAATAAAAAAGATCTGTATTTTTTTACAAATTTACAAATTTTGTACCGTACTAAATTTAACAAAAAAACAATTCATACCACTTAAATGAGCCAGAAGACGTTAGTGTAATGACGTCATTCCATACAACATCAAACACAGGACAATGTTTTTCCTCTGCAGTAGATGACGCGTACCTTCTACTAAGGGTGTTCACATAAAACCAGGCCAAGCGACATTTTACCACTTAAAGTGAAATGCAGACAATACATCCAACCCTTATCTCCCGTCTTGAAATGAACAATTCCCAAAGCACATACCTTCCTTTTCAGTAGTTTGTGCTTTGCTCGCTATGCGTGGTCGAAAGACAGATGCTTTTAAACTAATTGCTGTAAAGAAACGAAGCGGGGTCGTACTACCTGGATAATATGCTTACTGTATACAAAGAAAATTTGAACCTTGTAACATAAACGAGAAAGTAAAATATAATAACGCGGATTACTTACAAGCCCGGGTATAAACGTCTGTAACAGAATGAAAAATTTTACAAAACCCATGGAAAATTTTAAAAATATAACCGTTTATTAATCTTTTCCACTTCTTTTTTTTAGGCTTTGTGTAGGCTTTTTGGTCTGTTTTTAAGAGGAATATGCCTTCTGCGATGTCGATTCCCAGCTGTCAACAATCCATCTCTTTGGTGGTCTACCATGGGGTTTAATGGGATATATAATTTAATGTATCTTGCATTGATTGAATTGATTTATGATTTAATAATTATTATTTTTTTAGCCTACATTTTTTCTTTAATTACAAAGCAAAGTATTTAACTAATTTAATTTACGAAATCAGAAATGATTTTTTTTCGTTAACATAGAGGAATAGAAAATTTAAAATAAAATTATGCGATGTAAATCACAGTCTGAAGTAACATTTTTTCGGACGCCGATTTATACAATATATTATGATAAGTTTAGTGAAATTCTTAATAAATGTTTGGAATTAAATGAGTAATTTATCTTTAGTTGTATTTATCTTTGTCTGTATGTAATATAAAGTGGTTGAATTGTTATTTTGATAACATAATATTTTTTTCTTAATTCTGTCATTTTCATATAAGAATAGAAAATTGTATGTAAAATAATGAGATAAAAACTCAAGTCCAGTTCTGAATTTGAAGCGGAAAACGAGTAACACTATTCACGTCTAACTCTTACTCACCTTCGATATATGAGCAGAAATGGAATCCTCTCTCATGTATAGTACATCTCGGACATTTTTTTGGTGATCGTCTACAGACGATTTGTTCATGTTTACTGCGATTAAAGAAATACATTATTTTACACCTAAAATATCAGTCAGCTAAGCATATTTTTACTTTTTCGATATTAAATGAATTTTTACATGTGTATTGATTTGCAGTAAATACATAACCAGAACGTGTGTGGCTTTTTTTAGCACAGTATTTTGCTGTCCGACAGTCCGGTTTTTCTAAATAAAAACGACTACGACAGTTTATCGTTATTGAGTTCACGAGCACCGTGATCGCGTACCAATCGAGCACACCGATCCTAAGAAAGACTGACAAAATAACAAGTCAATCATCCGTATTTTCATGCTAACCGGCCTGCCTGATTCCCAAAATTCCATGTAGTGAACAAGCGCTCTTAGGGAATGTTTAAAAATATCGTTAGTGGCGTAGTTATGTAATGGTTGAAATATAGATTTCTCCCTAATCAAACCCAAATTCAATTAGTGAATCAAGTACGCCCCTGGTACGGATTCAACAGCAAAATCGTTTCAGGATCATTCCATTACAAGGGAGCTTGAAAATTTCGACAAAATTCCGACATAAATAGACTGTGTAATTCATAATGTAATGTACGAAATCAGAATTGAAATTTCGCCGCAATCGGGATTATTCTAGACACAATACGAAATACAACATGGCGAAATGTACGAATTACATTTTACATAATCAGAGACAATTTGCGAGTGCTATAATATAACCATAATCCGATAATGGAAGGTTTCCTCTCAGAAACTGTTTCCTGTTTTTCCTTCTCTCACTTTTGTTTACCTACTAACGCGTTCTCGGCATATCTCGGCGTTCTAGCAATTTTACATGGACTAAGAAAAAGGGACTTGCCACGGCTTGCCTCGATACATACAAAAAACTCAAGTACTTGGCAGTAATATGCATGATAAAAAAAACTTTGTTAAATTCATTCAGCTTTATAGCGATTTACTTAGGATACTTTTCGACAATCGACGAGGTTTATTTTCATAGATATATATGTAGGCACTAACTTTACTTATTAAAAATAATATAAACATTTACCAAGGTTTCACTATAAGGGTTGTAATACTGCGGTTGGGTTGTAAGGGTAATGCGGTTGGAAAAATACTAAAAATTAAAGTGGTCTAAAACATGTTTGAGTTTTTTTAATTTTGTGTAAGTATTGTTTGTGGGTGATAAAATTATATTTTTTTTATTGTGTTTTCATGTATTTTTTTTTCAAATAACATGTGAATTGAAGTAATTTCATATATATATTTTTTTATTTTTATGTTTTTTTTAAATATCTGTAGGAAGGTTATTGAAATATTTGGTTCCCAAATATTTAAATTTATGTTGGAATCGTTTGGTTTTTTAAATTACCCAAAATTATTATTTCAAAAAATAAAGGGCTAGTGATTGTTTTTTTTTCAATTGAGTAACTGTATGTACTTCTATGCGGTAGCATGCGAAAAATATCATTTTTACATATTAAACGTGATGACATAAGTAACTCGTTTTAGTGAAGGTATTTTATTTAATATTTTTAGTATGTGTAGTGCACTTTTCTGCTTTCAATGTTCTTCCTCATTTCCATAACTCGCCATCCCCTACAGCGCCACCTACAGGGCTGAGAACAATGTTTGCACGTATTAATTCACAGGTAATGGCAGCGAAATACAAATAAAAATAACAGAATACATTTTTCAAGGCACAGCGCTGCAGAAAAAAGGAACAGCTATTATTTCTCTATTTTGCACTGTAATGAACTAGTTTTTTTCTCTCTCAGCGCTGTTGCATTTTACAGAAGTGTTCTACGTAATTAATATTTTTGTTTGTTTATTTTCTCAATAATTTTAAACATCAGTTCTTTATACCGTATACATAAAAACAAATCGCTTGAAATCTAGTCTACTGATTATTTAAGGTATACATCAACATTTTGATTAAATTAATTATGTACCTACCACTATTTCTTAAAATATATTGTAACACGTGTTTCGATACATTCCGCATCTTCAATAAAAACAGTGTGCGAATATTATTTTTTGACATCATAATATAGATGAAGAAGAATATGGAATTTAAGGCAGACTTCAATATTCTTCTTCATCTATATAAAGATTGAAAAAAAATAATGTAAATAAAAAACTTATTTATTGTAACTGCAGACAGTTGGTGAAATTCCATATTGAATTGTTGGGTTATATATCCAATGTATGATTATGTCCTAAGAAGACGAAACGTATCACGTATTAACATATACATAAATAAATGTAGAATTCAACCCAACAAACCTTGTTTTATTTTGGATATATTACCCAACAAGTGAAAAATAACTCCTAATTGGAGACAGTCCTGATTTGTAAACAAGTACTTATTTGGACACACTCAAATGTTGTAAAGCTTTGTCTTAATGTGTCCTTGAAACATTGAAAGATTAAGAGGGGGTAAGACCTGTTTTTTTTATTAATTAATTTATTCTCTATTATTTTCATATCTGGGAATAAAGACAAAAGAGGGGAGATTTGTGTCATTAATTATGAGTTGAGTATTATTTTTATTTTCGCTTCACATACGGTGTTAAAATAATGCATTGGAACACGTATCACAATAGATTTTAAGAAATAGTGGTATTTACCAAGTAATATTTTAAGTAAAAATGGATGGCTACTACCATAATGTGACTTTCAAATCAACTTTGAAATAATTTTTTTATCGTTAAAATGCTTCATTTTTTAGTTTTGCATACATAATATTTCTTAAAATTTTGACGGGCCTTCATGTATATACGCTGAAAAATGACACGTGCTCATGTAATTTAACACAAATTCCGGAACTTTGCAAATGAAATATATCTAGGATAATTATATCCGACTGGTAAATACAGAACTGTTGATGATTAATTTTCCCTACAAAGTTGGGAAAACTTCACCCCGCTAATACCACTGTTAGGAAATTAATTTTACCTTAACAGCAATACAAATAAAATTAGCACAGTCATACTCTGCGATGTATCGAATATTTAAATATCAATTAGACTGTATAACTTTGGCGATAAATCATGTGTAGCATTAATTTCGTCCCACCCTGTTGTTCATACTAGGGAGTAGTTTCGCAATTCGCTTACATAGTTTTGAACTGAATACCTAAATACAAATCAAAAATACCGGTTGGATAATTTTTGGTTCAATTTGACTAATAGCGTCTGAATATCTTCATTACACTTCATATTAATAATTATGTTTAAGTATTTACTTTTAGTGTTATCGACATCTCAACAGAGATGAAGAAGAATATGGAAGTCTAAGTATTTACTGGGCTTATAATATGTCGTAGGCTGGTTTAAGTGATCACTTTATTCGCGTGTAACAATCACCATTTTACTCATGACATCCCCATTTTTTAATTTTCAGAACAGGTATATATCCTTTAATTGACACCTACTTTCACATGTGAGTTGAGCATAGTTTATAGGGTTGAGTAAATTTTACGGACTTTAATACTCTTCTTCATCGTTGTTTAGAAGTCAATATACATAACTCATAAATGGACAAACTCAGATCTGTGATCAAAGATTTGGACACTCTCAAAATATTACATATTTTTATTTAACCAGAGTCAAAGTTTTAGTATTATTATTATTCGGTTTTTAAAACTACACTACCACTTTCGGGAGAGCAGTCCTCCCATCAGCTGGGGATTTAAAGCTAAAATTCAACTGCCATTGAGACAACTGCTCTCCCGAAACTAGTAGTAAAAAAATAAAACGACAATAAAACAATGCTTTAACCACCAGATGGTTATTATTATAACCACGATTCAAAATAAACTGGAATCATTTGATAATTAAGGTTTATATATACAGGATGTAAGTACGTGTTTTCTTGCATATCAGTTAGTTCATAAGACCATTCGTCGGGTTTGGTGCCGATAATTAAAATTATACCCAACCTGTAGACGTTTAGCAGCTTACGGAACTAACCGTTTATAATCTTGAAATCACAAGGAGTTCCACATACATAAGTAGAATTACATAAACCAAATTCTAGGAAGGAATTCAAACGGTTCAAAATAAAAGGGGAACAATAACAATTTTATTTATTAAAGTATGAAAGTGACTTAATCCTCCCCTAATTTTCCATGTTTTCACTTAAAATATGGAATCGCTCCTACTCAGTCCTCATATATCAATTTCCCAATTTCAAAAAAGTTAAAATTAGGCTTAATAATTTATTAAAGTTTCACATCATTTTGAGTGTGTTTAAATACTTATTCACTGTTGTTTGGTAAGCTGACAAGTATCACTTGAATTTGATTTTGGTTTATTCTCATATAAGTATTTCTAAGTCGCTCTAAGTGAGTGACTGGTTTCTAGGAGAGACTAATCTAGAATGACACTTGCCAGACTACGTGGGTACTCACACAATTGCGGCTATGTTGTTGTCACCACTGTGTCACCAACATTACGTTCACTTATCTATCTTCAAAGTATACACTACATAAAAAAATTCAAGTTCTTAGTCATTTTTTCAACATGTAAAATAAACCGGTTAATAAAGGGTCTCTGCTTAGTAAAAGCTTTAAAATCCAATATTAGATGGTTGATAACTAAATCGTAGAACAGCATGAAATTGATCAAATATGTATAACTTCAAAAATTAAGTAGTGTGGTTGTCAATCACGAATAGAATGGTGAATGGTACACGCATGTAAAGTGATCACTTAACCAGTCTATGACATATCGTAAGCCCTGTAAATAACCAGACTTCCATATTCTTCTTCATCTTTGTTGAAATATTGAAAAAATATAACAATTTACAGAATTAAAAAAATAAGGAGAATTACTTTTGTCTTTTTTAATTTCTTCAGTGAGCTACGATGGAGAAAAAATGTATTTCATAATTAAAAATTAAGCAAATAAAATAAAATATTTGCAATTAGCGAAAAGCTCTAGACAAATAACAAACAGTTGCGTAAATAATGACAATGAATTTGATTTTTTTACTTAGTGCCTATCAACTTATCTTGGGTTTGAAGGCAGCAGGACACGGCTTAACCGTATTGTTGAGGAGAATAAGGGAGGGGATTTGTTTTGTCTTAATAATTCCTTTCCTTTGCATAACGGCCATGGGGCCTTAATCAGCCTTAATTAAATCAGGCTATACTTATATACACGGCTACAAGATTACGTATTTATTAATTCCTTAGCGTCATTATAATTTTTAAGGAATGGGGGTTATAATTACAATTTTTTCGAATTAGAGAAAATTATTATGAAAACTTAAATACATACAACTTATTTTATTTTCTATCCCTATTCCAAGGTTTGATGTAAAGCGTGCGAGCCTCTAAAGTTTGCATGGTATATAATACATTGAATAAAACACTGTATATATAAAAACACAGAAAAAAGATTTTTTGTTTTGGCTTTCACTATTTTCATGTATAAATCATGATTTGATTTATATTCAAATAAAATAATCTGCTCTACTATTTTAGAAGTGATTTTACGAGGCTAAAATGTTTCATTTTTATAAAATATTTAAATATAATACAAGAGTGAAAAAGAGCAAACGTGTATTAAATTTGAGTGATAAAAAAGTAATTTCAACAATTTATCTTTAAGATTTCCTTTTTTCCAAAATGCAAAAAAAGCATAAATAAATAGACAAAATAATTACATTTTCAAATTAGGATATAATCATGATACGAAAAAAGCCTCATCTAATATTCAGAATTCAGTCCTTTTAAAAAAGTCACCCCTAAAATAATATTTCATCCCTCAAATTAGGATTTAAAGACCTGGTCTGTATTATTCTTCAGCCAACCTCCTGAAGATAAATACTGAGAGCTTTCAGTTGAAGGCTGCTTTAGGAGGATCAGTTTGTCTTTGAAAACTTCAACAGAGAAGTTTTTGCAGCGCCAAATTAACTCCACAACCCTTCCCTTTTACTTGCGAAACGTACGTATATATGGTATATACCTAAATGTTCTTATTCATACCTACTAGCTCGAATGTGAACCTACATATCGCTTACTCCTTTCAAGAACGTCATAAATCAAAAATCGTCAATTTTCAGTTGTGCATGTTTTCGGAATGTTTAGGAATAAAATGTTCTATATCCCAGCAAAAGAGGCATATTTTTAACTTGGTATTTACCCGCTACAGGGCAGAAAGTGATGTTTTTGCATTTTGAAGAAAAGGTATCGTTTAATTATTTTTTTAAATTCACTAAATATTTTTCAAATGGAGAAATAACCTCCAGGTTTCACTTAAAAAGATCTGTTGCAAAATATAAAGTTCAGTAAATAGCTTGATATTTATTTTGAATACATTGTATTATATTTTTAAACTTTAAAAACGTTCTCCTGAAAAATCAAGTTTTTTGATTTATGACGTTCTTGAAAGGAGTGAGCGATATATACTAGTATTACATATCTCTCTTCACACGGTATAATACTCAACTGCATACCTTACCATTTCGGCATATGGTAATTAAATTTTGTAAATTTCACGCTCTTGAAATGATTCACACACGCGTTACATTCACCATTTCACCCATGATTGATAACCAAATTGCCAAAATTTTTGGAACTACCACTTCATGTACGATCTCATCACGTTTTATATGGGAGTTCAGTGGAGCCAACTAAAGTTGGTTCGAGAAAGCTTTTACTAAAATGTATGCAAGATCTTTACAGGATTATTTTACATATTGGAAAATGCCTAAAAACATTATTTTAAATTTTTATGCAGCTTATAATTATACCAGATAATTTTATTAAAAACATTGTTGGGTGTGTCCTGTTTCACAAGTCTGTGTTTAAACGTTAAGAAACCCAGATTTTTGTACAAGGATGTGGGCACTCCAAAACATGTTGAGAATGGTATTTTTTACACGTGTATAAAGTGATATCTTAAACCAGACTATGACATGTCAAAAGCGAACTAAAATTTAGACACTCTAAAAATATAATAAATTTTCATTTTCATTTATCAAATGTTTGACAAGTGGATAAAAATCACAATTTTCATTAATTGATTCGGCAGTCACGTTGTGGTAAAATCTATCCACTTTTCATTAAAGTTTTACTAAGTAAATACCTGTATTTCTTAAAATTTACTATTTCGTACACGTATTTCGATGCATTTATACGGTAGTATAAAACAAGTGTTTTCTTTAATCATTGTAACATGTCTTACCACAAAGTCGATGCCCAAACAATAAATAAAACATTCGTACGGTGTTTGAAAATGATGCGGAATGCATCGAAACACGTGTCACAATAGATTTTAAGAAACAGTTGTATTCAATAAGTAAAATTTTAATTAAAAATCATAATTTTCGATAGCATCAAGCTGTTCTTAAAAATAACATTCAAAAGTTTCAATAATGCTAATTAGATTTCGTTAATTCAGCAAAGAAACGGTATTTGAAAACGCGCTCCTGATAATGCAATATATAATGAGAAAAGAAAAAAATGGGGTGCTATAATTTCCCTCCCCTAATCTTCCTTTTGTCTTCCCTTTACTTATATCAATTAAAAGTATTTTCGTTTCATTCTCAGATCCTTCATACTAAACTTTACACTTCACCGAATCTTCCATAACGGGGAATAGCCTCGGGTTCTTTCTTTCTTTATTCCTATCGTCTTCAAATGTTCAGCGATAAATTTTAATTCTCGCAAAGTACAAATTGAATAATTTCACGAAATTCAATTGAAAACTTTACCTCGCTGTTGTATTAAAATAATATAATAACTATTGATATAATTTTGAGAACAAATTTCAAATTAATTTAATGGCAGATATCAAACGCTAGAAGAGCATATCATATTAAAATTGTTAGGTTTTGCATTCATTCATTCATTCAAACCCTTTTCCGCACCTCAATGATGCATAGGGCACTGCATCATATAAACGCAGTGTTATCTTGATAGTTAATACATGAAGGAATGGTGATCAACCCTCCACTTCAGGTACCAGTCCAGGGTAACATTGAATAAATACAAGAGTGAAAAAATTACAATTATTTTTTTAACTCCCCCTGGGAATCGAGCTCCAGAACGGTAGCCGAGTGGGCTGACTATTACACTACGGAGGTGGATGTGGGTTTGCATTAGCCAAAAAAAATCCAATCTTATCTAATTTTGCAAAATTTCCTTTTGTAAATTTCAAATGATTTATCTACACGCCTATATATAGAGTGATCATTTCTATCAGGCAATAACATGTAAAGAGTTTACTAAATAACTCAATTTACATATTTATAATAAAACAAAAACCATATGTACGTATAGTTTTTTCCTTTTTATGTTTTTTTTTGATGAGTTACTGAGTTTCGTCGCTACCGACATCATCAGAGTGATGGGAAACTGTATTTTTTATGTCATTTACACATCAAGATAGGGGTAGAAAACAATGTCTTTTTTTTATAAAAGGAATTTGAATTCATTGAATTCATTCAAGGAATTTAAATAAATTGAATAAAGTGTAAAATATCAATATTTTATTTATTGTTTCGGCATTTACTTTGTGGTAAGACATGTTGAAATAATTAAAGAAAACACTTGTTTCAATACTCAAGTGGTATGAAAACAAGCGTTTTCTTTAATACTAACAATATTTTATTTAAAGTTTGGGTTTTAAGTAAGATTTTATATAAATTTTACCATCGAAACGGATGTTTGAAGGTGTATTTAAATAATATGTGTGTGAATATGTAACCGTTCATTTGTAACTTTTCCAAATTTACATTTGTATGGGGCAGTCTTATATTCTGTGAAATATATTGTAAAATAAAAACACACATTTAATAAATATAATTGATTTTTTTATGTAAAATGCTTCAAAAAATTCCAGTATTAAACTTAAATTATATTATATTTATTTCCACTTACATAACTTTTTTTTGTTTCGATATGTAAAAATGATAATAACGCACAGTATTTAATTCTTGTTTAAAAAATTATATTTCCTTTTTTGATTTTATAATAAAGTTGACTGCATGAAATAAGACTAGTTTTAAGATGATTTAAAATTTTAAAATGTTATTTAAAAAAAGTTAAAATTTTATATACTTTATTAAAAAAATTTAGAGCATCAGATAAAAACACATCCTGTAGAAGCTTATATGTATGGTATACAGTACAAGGGAGTGCAGTGTTCCCGTTCCTTGTGCTAACAACCTTCTGGTATTTCGTTTCCGGGCGCGTGAGTACCTAAACAGGGATGTGGTGTCATGTCTCACACTCGAGGTTTAGGCATGAGCAAAATTGAAAATACCGACATCAAGAAATTCAGTTTTGTAAATGAGAACTGTAATGTGATTCTGTGAAAACGTATTTACATACAGCTGAAATTAAAAACTCTTACAAACTGATGTTATATTCTATTCGCACTCCAATGGTGTATAGGGCACCACATCAGATTGACGCAGTATTAACTTGATATCTAATTATATGGTAATCAATCTGCGCCCCAAATTCTTGGAATCAGTGACATATGTTAATAGGTTTTTACGGTGACTTGTTTCATCTTTCTCACTTAAGGTATCTAAAAAGTATGCATGATCTGAAGGGAGGTATTCGAAGGGAGGTATTTGAAAGAGTAGAATCATATTTACAGGCAAATAATGCGGATGCATTCCTTATAAGGGTTAAAAAATATGGATCAAATTGCTAGAACAATCTTCCTTTTATGAAACGGTAGGTTAAAGAACTTGGTTTCAACAACATTTTGAGTGTGTCCAAAAACTTGTCTACAAATCTGGATTATTTTCAATTAAATGAGTTATTTATCATATTATTTTTAGATATCTCAACATATATGAAGAAGAATATGGAAGTCTGGGCATTTACGGGGCTTACAACTTAGATCCTCGAATGGATAATTTTTCTATATTTGGTTTGACTTCTATATTCTTCTTCATCTATGTTGAGATATAAATTTTTGTATGTAATTGCTATGCTTTAATTGCTAAACCACTATTCAAAGTCCATTGGGTTCACGGAAATGGGACAACTATCATACAGCGAAATGATAATGGGATATGAAAATTTTAGTAACATGTAACGAAACAATGTAACTACCCTCCTGCGAGAGAGGGTGGATGTGTCATGAGTTACAATAATCGAGAAAGCTCCAGAACTTTTATTACAGGCTAATAATAGGTAAGCAAGAACACATGAAACCACTCACTTGCGGGAGACGTTTTACGGGTGTTATGAACATTCTCAATTATTACAATGTCCCATTATATTTATGTGACTCGCATCTAAAAGGTTAAGCACACAAAAAAGGCGCAATTTATATGGTCGTTAATAAAAGTAACGGAAAAGAGGGGAAATTACAAAACTTCTCCACTTACCAGTAGTTTTGTCAACGAATTTTCGGCTGGAAACACTGATATACTAAGACATAGGTTTGTAGGTACGCACGTTCATATTGCTTACTCATTTCAACAACGTCATAAATCAAAAATCGACAATTTTCAATTGTGCATGTTTTAGGAATGCCCAAAAAATGTACTATATCCCAGAAAAAGTGGCATATTTTTAACTTAATATTTACCTGATACAGTGCAGAAAATGTTGTTTTTGCATTTTGAAGAAAAAGTAGGTATTGTTTAATTATTTTTTTAAATATACTAAATATTTTTCAAATGGAGAAAAAACCTTCAGGTTTTACCTAAAAAGATCTGTTGCACAGTAAAAAGTTCAATAAGTGGCTTGATATTTATTTTTAATACATTGTGTTATATTTTTAAACTTTAAAAACGTTCTCCTGAAAAATCAAGTTTTTTGATTTATGACGTTTTTGAAAGGAGTGAGCAATATATGGTGTATAGACCGGCACCCTTATTTTACTCACATTGTACTTTATAAAATTATCTTACCACCTCAACCTCACGCCGCTTCCTCGCAGGGGTAGGCAGAGAATAATATGTTACACAATTCTGTCTTGCAAAAATTCTTAACTATATTAAAACATTCTCCGTCATTTATTTCCACCGGCTTAATTATTCCAGCTCCTGACTTTTTTTAATAAAAAAGAAAAATATTTGTGTTTTTTTTTATTTACTCGAATATTTCAAATTCGGACTATTTTAGTGAGCCTCAGCCGCTCATTATTAGAAATAGGTATAAAAATGTGGTAGAGTGGGTTCGAACCGAGAAACTCTGGCTCGAGAGTCCGCGACACTAACCACGGGATCACAACCCGACACTGATTACACTGCTCCTATACGGTGGAGTGCCCTACGCACTATTGAGTGCGGATAAGGGTTATAAGAAAAGGTATCAATGAATCCCAGTATGGTTTGTGAATTGCAGCCGGGGCTAATAAGGTAGGGCGAATCGCGGCGCGAGAGGGTACAGCAGGGCAAGTTGGCGTCAGCTCCATGTATCCCTCTCTAGATGTGACTTTAATTTCCTGTTTTCTGATTTATTGTTGCCCGTTTCCGGCCGGTCAACGCTGGCCAACTTGTCCTGGCGATGTGACCGTGGCATAAAGAGACGCGGACTCGGTATGCAAGACTGGAAATACGTACTTGATAATGGTTTTTTGACATTTTCACATATCGCTTACTCCTTTCAAGAACGTCATATATTAAAAATCGTAAATTTTCAGTTGTGCATGTTTTCGGAATGCCCAGGAAATGTACTATATCCCAGCAAAAGCGACATATTTTTAACTTAATATTTACCCGCTACAGGGCAGAAAGTGTTGTTTTTGCATTTTGAAGAATATGTATTCTTTTAGTATTATTAAAATATACTAAATATTTTTCAAATGAAAAAAAAACATTCATTTTTTACCGAAAAAGATCTGTTGCGCAGTAAAAAGTTAAATAAGTAGCTTGATATTTATTTTTAATACATTGTATTATATTGTTAAACTTTAAAAACGTTCTGCTGAAAAATCAAGTTTTTTGATTTATGACGTTCTTGAAAGGAGTGAGCGATATGATTTTCATAAAAAAAATTGATACCAAAATCAAGATGTATTTATTGTAACTGCAGATAGTTGGTAGAATTCTATTTTAAGCTTTTAGGTAATACATCCAAAATGAAACAAGGTTGTTGGATTGAATTCTACTTTATTTACATATATATGATATACATAGTATGTGACGCGTTTTGTCTTATGAAGACATTATCAAACACTAGGTTAGAGTGTTTAATAATGTCTTAATAAGAAATCAAACACGGAAAAACTTAATGAATGATATAATTGTCTTTTCTATGTATTATTTAATGTATAAAGAGAGATAAAAGCTACCCAAAAATCAAGATGTTAGCTTTCATCTCTCTTTGTACATTAAAAAAATACACAAAAATATGCAAAGAAAAAAAACAATTATATCAAGATTCCGTGTGAAGGTTAATAAAGATAAATTTTAGTGTTTTTTTAGTCTTATATTTATTAATATCTGGCTGATCATTTTTCATTAAGGTAACACTGCTGCTTTACGACGCCGTGCCCTATTTTCACTATTTGGTGCGGATAAGGGTTTGGAGTGCGTGGAAGTTTTTGGTATCGAAAGGGAAGGGTAATTAACCATAAGCTAACTATGAGTATTTAAATTTTTTAGAATTAGTACATAAACCCTGAGGATGACAAGGTTCTTGTCGAAAGCGTTTGGAAAGATTTAACCAATAAAAAGTGGTTAAAACAAAGTTGTTTTATTTTATAAAGTTTATAAAATGTGCCACAAAGTATCTGCGAAAAACATTTTAGAAAAGAG
>NW_028282049.1:20000-68270 GCF_059751285.1 Brachycentrus maculatus
ATATTAATTCGTAGATTAATATTATTAAGGTAAATAAAGCTTCAAATTTAAGATGAGAACTAATATTTATTGGTAGAACTGTGTTTTTTGGTAGAACTTGTCGCTGATCACGGGTCTTTAATCTGACTTGCGCGAAATTATAAAAATATTAATCAACAATATTTATATGAAATAAAATATATCGCTCACTCCTTTCAACAACGTCATTTATAAAAAAAACTTGATATTTCAGGAGATCGTTGTTTATGTTAAAAAATATAATCGAATATTTTTAAAATAAATATCAAGTCACTTTTTAATTTTTTTACTGCACAACGGGTCATTTATATTTAGTTTACTTAAAAAAAAATTTAAAAATACCTTTTCTTCAAAATGCAAAACAACACATTTTCACTGTAGCGGGTAAATATAAAGTTAAAAATTTGCCGCTTTTGCTGGGATAAAGTACATTTTCTGGGTATTCCGAAAACATGCACAGATAGAAATTGGGGATTTTTGAAATATGACGTTATTGAAAGTGAGCGATATATTTGAATAAAAAAATACGTAAGATATGTTTTACAACATTTTGAGTGTGTTGAAATACTTGTTCACAAATCTATATTATCTTCACATAGGATAAATTTCTTATATTTTTACATCTCAACATGGATGAAGAAGAATATTTACGTCTGGGTATTTACAAGGCTTATGATCGTTTTACACACGTACAGCATTCACCAATTCTACCCATGATTGATAACCACACTATTCAAAAAGTAGTGAGGTTGTCAATCATTGGTAGAATGCTTATTATGAATGTTAAATTCATGCGTTAAATTATCACCTTAACCAGCCTATGACCGGTCGTAAGCAATGTAAATACCCAGACTTGCATATTCTTCTTCATCTTTGTTTTGACGTCAAATATGTAAAGAACGTATGTTTTAATTCCCAGCGAAAATAATTTTAAATTGACAGTTACGATATCATTCTTTAAATGCTGATATCCATATTCTATTTTGTTTATCTCTTCACTCACATGTTTTTTAAATATCAATAATAAAAACCAAAACCTGTGGACCTAATTCAGAAAGAGCAAACAAAAATTTGATCATACTCGAAATATTGTGTGTAAAAAAAAACTGGTCTAAAAAAAACAGATAAAGCGTTCATAATTCCACCCCTGGGCTCGGTAGCTGAAGCTGCTCTGTAGAAAACCTGTGGACCTAATTCAGAAAGATCGAACAAAAATTTGGTCATACTCGAAATATTGTGTTAAAAAAAACTGGTCTAAAAAAAACAGATAAAGCGTTCATAATTCCACCCCTGGACTCGGTAGCTGAAGCTGCTCTGTAGAAAAGTGGGTGTGTCAAGATTTAATTGGCAACGAACAATTAGCTAACTTCTCTTTTCTACCATTCCAACAGAATTTCTTATTTCATGGTATTCTCTGAAGCAAGACAAATGCTCCTGTAGTACTAAGAACTGCAAAGCAATAAATTGTGAGAAATGATAATTAAAAAAATATCCTGTACATCAGGGTTTCTCATACTGTATAACTTTACAATGGTTTTCGGGGAAAGCTTTTTAATGAGTGTTCCACAACGGCCTGAATTGAATTGGGGATTGAAAATCAAACAGCAGGAAAATATACCTTGAAGAATTAAACTAGGCTAGGTAGCTTTCGGTAAACTTGATCACATGTTTAAAAATAAAGTAGCTGTGTTTAATTTTAAAACAAATCCTTTAGATTATAATATGCGGATTGGAATCGGTGACATTAACTGCCAACATTATTATAAAAAATAAAATTCGCACAGCGGTCCATGGAGTGGCAAATATCGGAAATATTTCTGTGAAATAAAATAAGAATAAAAAATCAGAAGCCCAGCTAATATAACAAAACGCTCGTAAAATTTAAGTGGATATGGGTAGGTTAAAAATAAGAGATTAAAGAAACACACAGAGTTCAAAATAGAGTTCGTAAAAGAGAAAAACATCAGGCAGGTAGCCCCCAAAACGATAGATAGATGATATTATCCTGGACGCGAGAAGAAATTGATCGAGGAGAGTGACAAGAAAACAGGAAGGAATGGAAAATATCAGAAGAGGCCTTTGTACAAAAGTGACGAGATGGCTGAGGATGAAAAAGAAAAAAATGAAAAAGGGTTGAAAAAAATTTTTTTTCTGCCGTACAAATTCATCAAGATAATATTTAATTTAATTTTCATAATAACTTTTTTACAACCAAAAGCAATTAAGTAAAGAAATCACTATAAATATAGATAAACTTCTATCCATATAAGCTTATTGAAGTAAAAAAATTCTCAGAATGAATTCACTAAGAACATGTTTTAATGAATTACCTGTGAATAAGTAGTCTAAATTTTACTCAAATTCATATATTAAAATTAACAATTTGTTATTTATCATCATCATCATCTTCTAAAGGCAGCGCCTTGTAGTGTCAGCCACTTGTCTCTGTCAGTCGCCATCCTCTTGAGCTGCGAATAGGAGGAGACGTCCATGAGCCGCTTCAAATCCTGGAAGTATGAAGTTCTTGGGCGGCCTCTTGTTCGTTTTCCCAAGATTCTTCCTTCGAAGATGTTGCTAAGAAAGGTGCTATGTCTAATTGAGTGCCCTATTAGCTTGGCCTTCCTCTTCAAAATATGATTTAAAAGCTCTCTTCTTTCTTTTACGTCCTGCAACACCTTTTCGTTGGACTTCCTTACGACCCATGATGTCTTGGTCATCTTCCTCCAAACCCACATCTCAAATGCTTCAAGCCGGTCTTTTTCGTACTTTTGGATGGTCCAGGTTTCACACCCATACAACAAAACACTCCAAACAAAAGCCTTTATGAATCCTTTTCTTACTTCAATTTTTAAATGTTTGTTTGATAGGAGGCTGTACTTTTTCATAAAAGTTTGCTTGGCTAGCGTTATCCTCTTTTTTATGTCTAGGGTACATTTATTGTTATATGTTAGCGTGCTACCCAGATAACAGAATTGATCCAACTGTTGAATTACTCTATTTCCGAGAAGTATTGTTGGATGGAGGTCAGATTGCTCTTTTTCAACGATCATTGATTTTGTTTTGGCGGCATTAATTTTCAAATGGAACTTATCCAGAGCATTAGAGAGAGTGTTTAACATGTGGTTCATGTCACTCTCGTCCTCTGCTATCAGGGCGATGTCATTTGCGAATCTTATACAATGTATTTGTTGACCGTTTATTTTTACTCCATTTGTTTTTTCCTTCAACTCTTCAATGGCCTCCTCTATGAACAAATTGAATAGATAGGGTGACAGCGGACAACCCTGTCTCACACCTTTTCTTATCTTGGCTTCTTTTGAGGAACCATTAATATCTATGAGAGTGGATTGGTCCTTGTACAATTTGAGGATGGTTCTTCTGTCCTTCCAATCAATTCCTCTTTTCTTCATGACTTTAAACAAGAGGTACCAATCCACTCTATCAAAAGCCTTCTCTAAGTCTATAAAGGTCGTGTATGTTATAAGATTCACATCCAGTCGTCTTTCCAGTATCTGTCTCAGTGCCAAAATTGCCTCTCGTGTTCCCACTCCACTTCTAAAACCAAACTGATCCTCTCCAAGCTGTTCCTCCACTTTCTTTTTCAACCTGCCCTTTATAGTGTTCAGGAGCACTTTGGATGCGTGGGATAGAAGTGTTATGGTTCTATAGTTGTTGCAGTCTGCTGCATTTCCCTTTTTAGGTATTGTTATAGACTTACTCTTTACGAAGTCGTTGGGCAATTTTCCCTTTTCGTAGCACTCACTTATGATGTTATATAGTGCTGTCTTCGTCCGTTCGTCTACATTCTTTAAAACCTCAGCAGGTATATCATCTATCCCAGTTGCTTTTCTATCCGTTAAGGCCTTCACTGCAAAATCGAATTCAGCCCTTGTCAAGGGTGGTCCTTTGCAATCGGGATCTACTTCTTCTTCTGGTTCCAAATAAATCCTTTCGTCTTCGATATTATTTCCACAGTACAGATCTTCTAGATATTCCTTCCATCGCTCAGCTACCTTTTCATTTTCAAATAATAGGTTTCCGTTTTTGTCTTTAACAATATTGCTCTTTGTTTTAGGTGTATATTCTAGGCTTTTAACTCTGTTATATGCTTTATCGATATTATTTTTGTATAATAGGCTTTCGATTTCTTTACAGTTTTCACGTAACCATTCATTTTTTGCATTGCGACATTGGTCTGTAATTTGATTTTTGATCCGTTTGTATTTGACATAATCTTTACTCCTTAGTTTGTTTCTTTCCTTGATTAATTCTAGTATTTGTTGATTCATCCATGGTTTCCTGGGTTCTAGGACGTTTTTCCCAATACTTTCGTCACATGCTGCATTGATGTTTTTTTTCATTGTCTCCCAAGAAGTTGGTTCTATCTCATTATTAATCTTTACTAGAGTTGATTGGAAGTCTTTTACTAATTTTATATCTTTTAATTTTTCCAAACACCAGTGCTTTTTCTTGGCCATGATTATTTTCTTAAATCTAATATTGCATACCGCTTTGACTAGAGTGTGATCACTATCTATTTGATTTCCAGGGTATGAGTGACTAGATCGTATTTGATTTCTATATTTTTTCTTTACTAGTATGTAATCAATTTGATATCTCCTCGTGTCTCCGGGGGCCTTCCACGTGTACCTCCTTCTCTCGGGGACTTCGTACATTGTGTTGGTGACGATCATCTCAGACTGCTTGCAAAATTCTATCATTTTTTCTCCTCTTTCATTCATATTTCCTAAACCAAACTTTCCGATACATTCTTGATCAGTTGTTTGACTTCCGACTGAGGCGTTGAAGTCTCCCATAATAATCACATTTGATTTGTTTTCGGTAAGTCTCAGCAGCTCCTCAAGTTGTTCGTACATGGTGTCAATTTCTTCTTCGTTGCAGCTTGATGTTGGAAAATACACTTGTATGACGTACATGTCTGTGGGCTGGGCTTGTAGCTTTATCATAATGATTCTTTCATTTACGTGAAAAGTGTTAAGGACGCTGTTCTTCCATCCACCTTTCAAAATGATTGCTACACCTTTGCTGCCTCTTTTTTCACATCCACTATGAATTATTCTCAAGTCGTCTTTGACATAATTGCCATTTCCCGCCCATCTTGTTTCAGAGATACCTAGGATATCTAATTTTGCTTGTGTCATTTGTTGTGAGATTTCTTCGATTTTGCTCGGTTGTAGCATGGTTCTAACATTCCAAGTACCAATGTTGAATTTGTTGTCACAAGGGTTTCGCTGGTTGACGACCTGAGAAGCCTTGTTCCTTCTCCTGCCGGATCTTGGGGTCCGAAGTCCATGATCAGTAAGTCTTAAGTTGTTGATCGACATTTATGGCTAACCAGGGTTAGGGGATCCTGAGGATCTTTAATGCAGTGGTATCCCTCTGGCCTTCTGCATCCTCAAGCCGTTGATCACACTGTTTGGTTCATCCGCCCTTTCAAGGCAGTTTCCCACCTTGGGGACAAGAGATTGCCCCACTCTACTTGGCTCATCCGCCCCAAAGGCCGTTGGCTTTGTAGAGGTGCCTCCTTATTCCGGGAGACTCTCGGTCGTCAGAGCCTCGTCAGCGTAGCAGGGTGCACCACATGCAGGTGAGGTTGACATTTATGTAGCACCAATTATCCATCAAAATATAAAATAATAATTTAAATGAATAAAAAATCTTTATCTTACTCCTAAATGGAGCGATTATAGCATTTGTTAATACATTCATTATATTTTAATATGTGAACAATAAAAAAGTATTAAAATATTGAAATACCTTGATATGTCCATCATTATTGAGTAAACTGAGATATTAAATGATCGTTAAACCAAGGTATGATCAAATATTTCATTCGAAACGTAATTCAACCCTAAAGCAAAACAACATAAATGTTACATCATACAAAATATCATAGGGAATACTTTAAAGTAAATTGGAATATAAAACAATGTAGAAATTAAACATTGCTCTCCACAAGTTACAGGTAACTCAAACTATTGCTTTAATTAATGCGGACTTCATTTCGTGTACACGTTCATATCATGTCGGACTTCTGCCATACTATTAAATAAATAATTTCTCCAGAGAGCTATTATCCGGAATATGCTAACACAGAGATATTCGAAGGGGTGAGCTACAAATTACACCACCCTTTGTATGTATAATAAAACATATTTCGGGGCATTTACCTGGCTCGGTTGATTACACAAAAATTACATACTGTATGAAGTATTACGATTATACTAAATTCTTAACGCACGTTTTGTATAAAACCCACGGATGAAAATCAAAAAATTATCTTACTGAAAATTTATTGATTCAGCCTCGTAAAATCACTTCTGAAAAAGTTCAGTCGATTTTTATATTTAAATATAATAAAATAAATAAACCATGCGATACATAAATATATATTTATATATATATCGTCTTGTTCTTACTTTCACCCGCTCCCAATAATGCGTAGTGTACTGCATTGAATATAAGTATTGTTATCTTGATTATTAATTACACGAAAAAGGTGGTCAAGACAACCATGCGGTGCTTTTCAATCTGGAAACCTTCACTGAATTTAATTTTATTTATACTCATTTAAGCAAAACAATGGGGAGAACATATTGACTACTATGCCATTAATAATAATACAATCTACAAGATTTAACCTATTAAAGAGGTTGTTCTTCCGTCTAAAAAATCTTTCAAAAAGTCGACTTATCTACGAAAACATTGTAATTATACATAAAATCCAATAAATAGTAGGTTTGTCTATAAAATCTAAGAAATCGACTAACCCTCGAAAATATAGTAAGTGTACACAATACAGTAAAAAACATGTGTTTATAATACAAAATATCTTGTTTTTATTTATTGATTTGGCGTTTAATTTGTAGAACTCCATTTTAATTTATGTATTAATTTTAAATCAAACACAGATTTTTTGAGTCTACTAAGTTGTTTTTTATTAACAAAAAGACATAAAAAATTATACTGTGACAATTGTTTCGCCTTGTTAGGGCATTATCAAACGAATGATAATGCCCTAACAACATTCGTATGAACATTCGTTTGATAATGCCCTAACAAGGCGAAACAATTGTCACAATATAATTTTTTATGTGTTTTTGTTAATAAAATACAGCTTAGTAGACTCAAAAAATCTGTGTTTGATTTAAAATTAATACATAAATATCTTGTTTTTTTTTCATTTCTTCGTTCGAGAATTACTTCGAGAATAAAAAAAATTATGCACATTTCTTTTTTCTTTTTTGGTGACTATAAATCCGAGGGTGAATGATCCTTATACCTTATTCATGCGTCCATATCTGCTCCAAATTGAATAGTTGCTATTCTATTCATTACCCTCGGTAGGAAACTTTCTCCGTCATAATCCTGAAAGCGACAGTTAGCTATTAACTCATATGAGAAAGGCTGAATGGGATTCTTAATTAAAATTTAAGCTAAGCCCTTAACCCAGCCGCAAAGAACTAACTCTCGGCAAGAAGAACAAACCCGAGTCGAAAATTAGCAGAGAAGCTTTTAGTCATAATGAAGAGATCATTCACCATGAAATAGAGGTAGAATATAAGGTTTACAGAATATTGGTTATTAAACTAATTACTTCAAAACACTTCTATATTTTATGAATATATTTTGGATATTGTAAAATATGTTTGTGAGAAGACCACAATTGAATTCTGTCATCATAATACCTTGAAAATTCTAACATATTTTTTTACTTGTACTTACATATTTTATAAGGTGGATTTTTTTTTATTTTAAAATTTTTGAGCAAAATTTCATATTGTTTATTGAATGTTCTATATATTTGCATATATCTTAATGAAGCTTGCCTCTTTTACAAGGCATTAGGTTCGCACCGCCCAGGACGACCACTGCTGACAATTCGTTGGCAGTTCTCGTCAGAACTTCGGGACGCAGATGTGACTTGGGAGGATGTAAGGGAGCTGGCAGCCGACAGAAAAGCCTGGAAACAGTTTGTGGACTCCATATGCTCCACCAAGGAAGGGGATATGGTTTAATAATATATGTGCATAAAAATTACTTATGCATGTTGTTTTTAAAGGTTAACTTAATATTTATTTGAGCTTTTTTTACGAAAATTTGGGTTTTATTGGTACTTAGGAGACTTATTATGGAAAAATACAGGACTTTAAACATTTAGGTAAAATGATGAATACAGGTGAGTGTTACTCAAATTAAATTAGGTCGATTATCATCAGAAAATGGGTGTGGATAGAATTCGCTTAGTGAAAATTGATTGCACAGCTACTAAGTAATGAAAGAATCTAGCTCTAAAGCTGTAAACAAATAGCGAAAACCCAGGAAAACTTTCATTAATTCATTTGCTTTTATCAGGTGTTAAAATATGTACTAAAAAATTGGAGCCGATTTCCAAGAAAACTTGTTCTCTGTTTTCCCATTAATTCATTTGGCACACACTTTATGGTTATAACTATGAATTTTTCATTTAAATTTCACTGAAACTGAGTGAAATCAATTAAAAAATAAATATATTTGTCAACTTCACCTTATACTTAAGCTTAAAGTAAAGAGCCTTTTAGGTTCATTGTTATATACATCATTTAAAATACAATAAAAATATGTTAAATGTTGATTTTTAATTTAAATTTCACTTTGTAAATACCCACCTTTCTTTAAATCTATTATGATACTTGTTTAGATGCATTCCGCGTCATTTTGAAATACTGTATGCGAAGCTACGTATACATTTTAAAGTTGTATCCTTTGGACGTTCTTTATCCTAGGAATTATCTTTCTTTATATCCCAAGGACATTTACTCTAATATTTTTAATATTTACCATTAATTGAATATCATTCAATTGATTTTTTCAAGTAAGATAATCATAATAAATAACTGCTAATTTTATTTTCAAGTTTATTCATCGCATTATTTTTTGAAATCTAAACATAGATAAAAAAGAATAAAGAAGTCTGGGCATTTCTGGGGCTTAAAACCGTCATAGGCTGGTTTATGTGATTACTTCATACACGTGTAACATTCACCAATTTCAACGATGATTGACAACCACACTACTCAAAATCTTTGATGTTCTTTATAAATTATATATATTTCAATTTCGGAACATTGTTCTTAAATCACAAGAATTTTACTATATATTGATGAGCATAAAATAAGCTTTTTATTGAACAGAAACTCTTTTATTTCTATGTGAGGTCCGAATCCTAGATTATAATCACATATACGAGAAACGCCAGAAAATATCATTTTCATTTTATTATTTCAGCTTATAATTTGACCAGATAATCTATAAAATAAATTATCAAGTATATTCATTAGCAGTGCAATGTGTTGACTTTTCATTTTAATAAGATTTTTTATACTGGGAGTTTCGCGTGTTTCATGTAGATTCCCCATCACGAGCTTTTCTATGGACTTCCCACTTTCCTTCGACGAAAGCGTTATCTTTAAGGCCCACGGTTCCGCCCCCACTAAATCGGTTCTTCACATCACTCGAATGTGGGGCGTTCAGCGCACGTTATATCTTGTGGGGCCGTTTAAAGTAATCAATTTCCAAAAGCGTTACATGGAGATAAGTAAATTATGATTTATCGTTGTCTGATACTCTCTGGGCGCAGTTGTTTGGCGTGGCACGCAAACGTACATCATAGACATCACTAAAGTGGACATGTCTTTTTTTTAAATTTACTGTTTTCAATGAAATCGAAAAAAATATGTTTTTTTTTATTCAATAATCTAAGTTATATAGATCGAAGACATCTAGATGAAGGCCAGAAAATCATGCATGATACAGAAAGATAACATGATTCGTAGGCATGTCCTAGGTGACATCGTACTATATGACAGTCTACAAAGGCAATTATTTGGGATCTTAGTTACACCTACAACATTTTGAGTATGTCCAAATACTTGTTCAAAATCTGGATTATCTCCAATTATAGGGGTTTTCATTTTATTTTTTAACATCTCATCAAAGATGAAAAAGAATATGGAAGTCTGGGCATTTACGGGGCTGAGGACCGTCATAGGCTGGTTTATGTGATCACTTTACAAACATGTAACATTCACCAATTCTACCTATTATTGAAAACCACACTTCTCAAATTCTTGGATGTTCCATATGTGAACCAATTTAGAAATCTTATTCTTGAATAACTATAACTGCACAAGAGACATCTATTGGTGAGACAAAAAGTGATCACTATACTTGTATAAATAAAAAAAAGGAAATATTTGTTCGTTCGACACCCAAAAATTTCCAAGTTTGCCTTAAAATGTTGTTATAACGTTTCATTTAAATACGTCCGTGTTTTTATCTATCTATTAAAAAATATGGCTTGAAATAAATAATTTGTACAATATTATTTCTTTTTACCAATTTGGAAGAAAATAATAATTGAACCTTAGAAAAGGGTGTTCAAAAATCAATATTAATAATAATAAATGTAATAACTATTCTTAAAAATAAATTACAAACTTTTTTTTTGCAATTTTATTTGGTATTTTTTTTCCAACCGGTTCCATTTTGGCTTCTTTGATGATGAATTGATGGTTGAAGAAGACAATGTACAGGATTTCAATATAAAAAATAAAAATAAAAACTAAATAAAAGCATTGAAAAACAAAATTTGCATTTTACATTCATAAAGGTTTTAAAAATGTGCCATTAACCGTCAGATAAAAAAATACTATTGAAAAATCAATTTGTGTTCAGAATTTTTATTACACGTTTTTGAATTATGGAGTTTTTTTATGTATGTTGTATGGTAACTTGTAGCTCGATGCAGGTTAGTTTTGGACCAGAAACTTATTTTCGTCACATGACGTCACAGGGTGTATTTTACGACAGCAGGTAAACCCGAGGTCTCGTTATTTATTTTATAGGCAACCGCAATAAAATACCAACATTTCTTAACAAGACGATATGTTCGGGTTACTATGCCTGAGGATTTCGAAGCGTTTTATTTGAAGCATGGGGTTCTATGAGAGCCTAAAGGAACTGTTCAACTTCTTCACGTGTTGTCTGGCTTTACCACATCCGAGTAAGACGCATCTCAAATTCCTACGTACGACATATTATACTTAAAATTCGTCGGGATGATCCAAAAATGAAAACGCTGGGTAAGTATCTAGCTGCCTTACTGGAGATCTCGGGTTCAATTCCCAGGTGGTCAAAATATATATGGATGGTTTTCACTTTTATATATATTTAATACTACCCTCGACTAGTATCTGAAGTGCAGGGCTGGTCACCTTACCTTCGTGCAATTAACGATCAAAATAACTCTGTATCGATATGATGCAGTGTGGTGATATGATGCGATATTATGCAGTGCCCTATGCACCATTGGGTGCGTTCAAAGGTAAGAGAAGCAATACATTCATCAGTATATTATTTTGATATTATGTTTAAATGTTGTTATCATATCGCTCACTCCTTTCAACAACGTCATATATCAAAAATCGTCATTTTTCAGTTGTGCATGTTTTCGGAATGATCAGAAAATATACCATATATACAGCAGAAGTGTCATATTTTTAACTTAATATTTACCCGCTACAGGGCAGAAAGTATTGTTTTTGCATTTTGAATAAAAGGTACCTACTGTTTAATTATTTTTCTAAATTTCCTAAATATTTTTCAAATGGAGTAAAAACATTCAGGTTTTACCTGAAAAAAAGGTTTTACCTAAAGATCTGTTGCACAGTAAAAAGTTCAATTAGTGGCTTGATATTTATTTCTAATTCATTTCATAATTTTTTTAAATTTAAAAACGATCTCTTTTAAGTAATCTCTCAAGTATTTTGATATATGACGTTGTTGAAAGGAGTGGACGATATATGTCAGAAAATAAAATTTTTGAAGTATCAATGTTGGATCATAGCACGTCTTCAATTTAAACACAGGTGCTTACTTATTTACTATTGATTAATATCAGAAGAACACTCGATAACACTTATGAGTAATATTGGTAGACAAAAAAGGTTTTCAGCTTTCAACGAATGGACACAGGCCTTAAGAATACTCCAAGACTTTATGTGACACGGCGCTGACACATAAATAGGATGAAGACGAACAAATGTATTCTTGGGCATAAAGTTTGTACGAGCCTTGTATTATCTATACTAAGACCCTTTCTGTCCAATCTTTGTTCGGGAGAGAAGGTACATTTATAGATCTCTGTAATTATATATCAAACGAAAGCTTCATACGCCAGGGAAGGTGGTAGCGAAAATTTGCATATAGATTATTTAACATTTTGAGTGTATCCAAATACTTGTTCACAAATCTGGGTTCTCTCCAATTGCAGGAGTTTCTTTTCATATTATTTTTTGACATATCATCAAAGATGAATAAGAATATGGAAGCCTGCTCATTTACGGGACTGACGACCATCATAGGCTGGTTTAAGTGAACACTTTACACAGTGTAACAATATGCTTCATAAAATAAAACAACTTTATTTTAACCATTTTTTATTGGTACACTTTATCCAACCGGTTTCGACAAGAACCTTGTCATCATCAGGGTTTATTTCAATGAGTTGTTAGTTTATTTGAGTATTTCAATGTTTTAGGATTTAGTACATAAACCTTAATGATAACAAGGTTCTTATCGAAACCGGTTGGATAAAGTGTACCAATAAAAAGTGATTAAAACAAAGTTGTTTTATTTTATAAATTTTATAAAATGTGCCACAAAGTATCTACGAAAATCATACAAGAAAAAATATATTCTAACATAAAAAACAACAAAAAAAGACTGGCTCAAACACTTTTGAAGGACCTAAAACAAAAAAAGGCTATAAAATCAATCCATTTATTTCCACTAAAATTTTGATAGAAATAATTGTACGTGTGGTAATAATCATCAATTTCAAACTTTCACTGGCATAAATTTATACAAAACAGGTATAATTATATGATGACACATTATTTGAGTTAACACATAATAAGTATAATCACTAAATGTAATATTCGAGATAAGTTTGTAAAACTTTATAAATAAATTATCCGAAATGTTTTGATGGAATGTAAATTCTGAAATAATGTTATAATTCTGCGCAAACCGAAAGATAGAATAACAAAAATATTATTTCTCTTATTTTAAGAGGGATTAAATATACCCTTTATGACCCTTGTAGAGGGTTGAAATAATTATTTTGGATGGAGAAATGTAATCCTTTATGTTATCAAAATATTAATTTCTGATGGGATTATGTTTCAGGAATAATTACCTGACTAATTTTCAACGCGGTTCAATAAAAGTCAAAGATGAGAAACATGATATATACCTTTTTAATATAATAAAATACTGACTGTAAAATCAACAAACAAATATATATGACTATTAATAAAACAAGTATGAAGTTTTTTTTCGCTTTTATTTCATTTGACCAGTGACAGCGTTCCATCGTTAACTGAGATGTTGGTAATTACGAAACCCAGTTACTGTCAGTACTAAACTAAAATGTCATATTTTTCTGTTATCTTTTTTTTATTTGTCACAATAGGCTATTTTTTACCTATATCAAAAGTGAAATTTGTTTATAATCCGTATGGGGGATGTTTGATTCACAACTATTTGTAAGTTTATTGAATTGATTGGGGTTGCACTTTGGTATTTTAAACCATTTTAGAACCATAAGGATACTCTAAATATTAAGTTTGTTAAAATAATCCAGGGCTTAGGTCTTGCACACATTCAAATAAAAGGGTCTCTGCTAAATAAAAGTTTTCTCATTTCAACATAGATGGCTATTGTGAACTAATATGTCATCTGTCTTGACATTGATAATAATATATGGTGGTATTTAGAGGGCTGACGAACCATCAAAGGCTAGTTTTAGTGATCACTTTAACGTGTATATAACGTAAGTTTATATATTTTATTTATTTTTTTGGCATTAACTTGTGGTAAGACATGTTGAAATTATTTTTAAAAAAACTTGTTTTTTTTTACCACTTGAGTTTATTTGACGACTAGTTTCAGAAGCTAAGCTTCCATCTTCAGGTCTAAATGTAAGTAAAATGGCAGTTACATTTCGACCTGAAGATGGAAGCTTAGCTTGCGAAAGCAGTCGTCAAATAAGCTCAAGTGGTAAAAAAACTAATGTTTTTTATAAAATTTAAGTTTGTATTGGTTCCAAAATTTTGAGTAGTGTGGTGGTCAATCATGGGTAGAATGTTAAATGTTGAACTGTGTAAAATGATGACTAAAACCAGCCTATGACAGGTAGTAAGCACTTTTAATACCAAGGTTTCCGTATACGTCTTCATCTGTGATGAAATGTCAACATTTAAAATGTGAATATGATGATTTTTATTAGGTGGGGGATTGATACGGAATTTTAAGAATTTAGGTATATTTTCACATAAATGTTATGTTAACTTACGTACATTCACCGTTCAGTAGCCGTGGCACGTAATTTAGGGGTTAAATGATTGTAAAAATCGCCGATGCAGATGGCTCTAACGTTTAATACAAACAGATTTATTTCGCTCGGCATAATGTTTGCCGAAAGCCCAGCCAAATATTGTTGACTTTCCGATTCATCGTCTTTTGGATGTACGGTTTGTGAACATAAGAAGAAGGGTGAAGGTGCTTATCCCATATAAAGCACTACTAGGGAAACGTGAGCTGATAAGGGATGATATGTTATAATTTACCCTTTAGTTTAATAATAATTTAAATAGAGCGTGTGGCTAAATTTTATTTTATTTTATTTAAATTTTATTTCTTAAGTTAGCTTATATAACAATTCATATAAACAATTATTTACACTTAATTTGCATAATCTATATAAATATATTTACATCTCTTTACAAAAGGATGATTGTAGAGTGAACGTGTGGAAAATCATTGTATGACAGAATTAAAAACGACGATATAAGAAAGGAATGTAAGGCTGAACGAGGAATAATTGAAAAGATTAGGAAGAGTTCTTTGCGGTGGTATGGACATGTGGAGCGAATGGATAACGAGAGAATGACTAAGAAAATATATGTGGTGAAGGGAAAACAAAACGTGGACGACCGAAAAATACTTTGCACGATCAGATCAATCAGAACCTAAGATCTGGCGGTGTCAAAAGTCTGCGTAATCGGAGGGCATGCATGACTAGATGTATGGATGTGGAGTGTATGTCAGGACAGAAGAGTGTGGCGTTCCATCCTCTCTGCCTACGCCTCCGGGGAAACGGGGGTAGTAGTAGTAGTAGTAGTACATCTCTTTACAGTAAATAAAACATTTATTTTTAAATTCTTTCAGACTTTTTTCATTCTTCATACATTCAGGCATCTCATCATATATTTTCAAACCTTTATAAACAATTTTGCGTCACGGTTTTTTTCAACAATGGCAGTCTTATTTTATCCTCATTTCTAGTAATATGTTCATGACAATTTTAGTTTAAAACTATTTTATCCTTAAAATATTTTGGTATTTTATCCTTAAAAAATCAGCATATTAAATTCAAATGATGTACGATAGATGATCGAATGGTGAATTAGTAAAAAAAATCTGAAAAACAAGATTGGATGTAGCAATACAAATTGTTTAGCTGGCCTCTGATACCCTGGTAATGATTTTTTCACCACGCTATCCTTAAATTATTTATTGATTCGGCATTAACTTTGTGGAATGACATGTTGATTATTTTTATAATTAAATTCTTGTATAATACAACTTATTGAGTTTTATTTTATTACGATGTGACTTGTTTCGAATACAACAGTTATTTTTACATTTACTTATTACATAATACTACAAATATTATTGAAACTGATAATCACCTGACGATGAAAACAACTGTAATTTTCGAAAATAGTCGTGCGCAATGAAATAAAGTTCAAATAGTGTTTTTTAAACAAGCGTTATCTATAGATTACTGTAGTAAAAAATAACCCATATTCAAAAATATTATGTTTGTGAGTCAGCACGTTTAGATACTGCGCTAGAGGTTCCGGGTTCAATTCATAGGTGGTTAAAATATTTGACATCTCAACATAGATGAAGAAGAATATGGATGTATGGGTATTTATAGGGCTTACGATCTGTCATTGGCTGGTTAAGTGATCATTTAACACGCGTATAACAATCACCATTCTACCCATATTCATTCCATGATTGAGTTTGCAACAGCCATCTATGATAGGATTTAGAAAGCTTTGATTTGGCTGTTTATATCCAGGCTTCCATATTTTTCTTAATGTAGAAACCCAGATTTGTGAACAAGGATTGGAACAAACCAAAAATGTTGTGTTCAATGTATTATTCAAAATATCAAATATAATCGATAATTAAATGAACGATTATCTACCTCCGTAGTATAGTGGTTAGTGCTTTTAGCTACTATGCTAGTGATCCCTTATTCGATTCCTAAGAAGGTTAAAATAAGTACAAGAGATTCATTTCATTTATATTTATAATATCATTCTGATGCGCGGGATTGACCTTGTTTTTATTTAATTAACAATCTATAACGAACGATACATCGTCAATACGATACAATGCACAATTGGTTGAAAATACGGGTTGAATCAGTATGCGTGTATGAATAAACATGACAGTAGGGTGTATGGGAGAATTTTTCAATTGTATAACAAATAATGACGGACCAGCTCTTCCGAATCCCCATTAACCTTGTAATTTTATCTAACATAGGTACAACAATGGCATATCCTCCCCTCACTTTCTGGGGATGAATCGCCTCATCCCTTCCGATAGCGGATCGGATGAGAGGAATCAATTACTTAAGACACAATTCAATTAATTTGCAGATCTTGATTTGGCTCGTCTGAAAAAGAGTAGAATATACCTGACTGAAGGTTTTCCAGGGGAACAATAATGCGGAGTTGATAAAATGAAAGAGAATGCTGATTAATGTTTAAAGTATATTTATAACGACATGAATAACGTTCATCCGCTTATTTATCTGATGTAGCGAGGGGATTCCGCGAATTTAATACTCGAAGATAATATTCAAAGATAATCTTATTGTCAAATATCAAAATCTTATTGTTCCTCGATGTTAATTATAAATATGCCTGACTGTACATGTTCTGTACGCATACATATTTTTATTACATTTAAGACTGACTTAAGAAAAAATATATAAGTGATTTTTTACTCACATATTTACTAAATATCACCCTGAATATTTTGTAATAGTAGGACTAATCACCTTGCCTTCATGAAATTAACGATCAAGAATACTCGATATTATGCAGGGCCCTATGCACCATAATGAATCGTTAAGGGTTAGAAGAACAAGAGACTTAGTTAATTTGAGTAATGTAAAGAACTATTTTGTGTTATATTAAGAAATAATCGTATTAATATTAAGCACACAGACAGGTACTATTGTAATCATATACGAGTATATTTTATTAATCCTCTTTAAAATACATGTTTGTTTCAAAATGAAATCCTGATTTGAAGTAAGATATTTTTTAAAGCCACTTTAGTGTTTTTTAATTTAAATGCAAAGGATTTGTAGGACTCCTGACCTAACAGCGAAATACTTGATAATGTCTTGTTTTCCTCGGTCTGCCTCTGGCTTTTTTACCAACCACCTTCGCCCCCAAAATTTTGTTATATTATTCTTTCCATACTTATTTTAATCAAATGCCCAAACCATAAAACACCTTTCTAAATTTTAAAGATAATACTCACATTAGAAATAAAAATACGCAGTAAAGTTTGGTATATATATATATATATATATATATATATATATATATATATATATATATATATATATATATATATATGTATACATATAAATTTACTGTTTCATTTATGAATTTACCTAAATACACGTACAATATTGTCATTTAAACAAATTTATCACCTATTTACCATCAAAACAAATCGAGAATCTGAATTTGAAAGTTATGTAGAATTAAATACACAAATAAACCATTTTCAATTTATTTCCCCACTTCCGGTATGTTCATCATTAATCATAGATAGAAACTACAGGAAATGATATTTTAATGTACACATTCGGGTAAAGAAGTCAAATTCAGAGACATTACTACTCCAGACCGTAATCTATATGAATTATCTCCTAGAAGTACTGGTGAACGGAAGCTATCCATTATCGCATAGGTCTGCGGATACGGAATAAACACTCGCTTGTAATAATAACTAAAAGCCCTTGCCTGTGACACAGTGCTGTAAATATTTACCGGACACACAATAGCTAAACAGCAAAGGAACACAACCTGTTTTAATGTAACAATATAAAGTACACAATTAGTGAGCTGGGTTACTTTATAATTTAATGTTTTAAATATCATGTTGTGAAACGTGGAAAAGGTTTACTTTTAGTAAAACTTAGAGTGCGACTCGACAATCGATAATTATACCAGTATTGAGAGTTGAATTTCAAGGACGCGTCACATTTATTGGGCACGTTTTGTTACATGAGAGTTACAAATAATAAAACATAAAGAGAAGGACATTGTATCCAAAAATTATGATTTTGGCGTTACGTTCTTTGGATAGTAACCGCATTATCTTGTAATACAATATACACGTTAAGAAACAGCAAATTTTTTATGTTCTGATGAAAGTTTGTGTAAGAAAGATGAAAAAATAAGCTGGTTATCAAATCATAATATCTCTTTATTATGCTAGTAAGATTATGAAAACAATATTACCATCATATTTTCAGGATTCAGATATTGAATGAATTAATTCTTAGAACTTAACAGTTGTAATGTAAAATTCAGAAGGTGATTTGCTCTACAAGATAAAGTTGTTTTCTTTTTAATTAAAATAAATTAATTCAATATCATGATGAGCGTAGGTAATGTACATAAAAATAGATAAATTTAAAACCATTATTATAATGTGGCAGTTTGATTCATATGTATATTCTCCTCCGTTCGGTCAGCGGGTTTGGCTACCGTGCTGGAGGTCCCAAGTTCGATTTCCAGGTGGGTTTTAATAAATATAAGCGCCTTTATATTCCATAGTAATTATTTAATATTACCCTGGACTGGTACTGGAAGCGTAAGGCTTCATTTAAGGCTGTTTGTCAATCAATATAACCCTAATTTGTATATTATCCTGCCCTAATATGTATATATAGTTTTTAACAATGTATTGCATACGTTTATCATATGTTTTCTGGGTTCAAGGATTTGTGCAAATTATCATTTATAATTACCATTCATAGCTTTTTATTCAACCACATCATAAGATAGAAAAAGACAGTGTTAAAGATTTAGACGTAGACGCTATATATAATACAAACACTGAGGTACCACACATAATTAAGGCTACTTGGCAATTGAAATATTTATATAATTTAAACTAGGTACTGACAACTTTTGTTATATTCAACATTAATCCAGTTTTTGGTTGTTTTTACACTGGTTAAACATATATCTGATATTAATATTAAGCGTAGCCAAGATAATTTTGAAAAGCTTACTTGTTATATGGCATATTTGCATCGCCATGTAAGTACACTTTAAAGCAAAAACCATTAAAACTTTGTTTACATGAGAATAAACTAACAATTTATTAATTTTAAAATGACAAAATAATTATTTATTTGAATATATAAAAATATTTATTTGACCCCCCCCACTCCACGCTGGGAATCGAACTCGGAACCTCCAGAACGGTAGTCGAGCGTGCTGACCATTATACTACGGAGGCAGACTAAGTCGTCTGTTATGAAATAACTGTTATTAATCAGTCTTGAAAAGAAGCGGTTAGCTTCAAAACCAGTAGACATTATAATTAAGTGAAAATGAAATATTTATAGTGATTTTAAAACAAAGTTGTGATATCATATTAAAATGAAAAATGACGAAGCTATTGCTTCAAATACAACTTGTATAAATAAAATTCATTTAGTGGTTTTTTACAAGTTTTAATTTTTTTATAATCATTTAAATGTTTTGACATCTATTGGTGAGATGTAAAGAAGCTTTTTATCAAGCAGAAACTCTTATATTAGTATGTGAGGTCCGAATCCTGGATTATAATCACACACATGAGAAACGCCAGAAAATATCATTTTCATTTTTATTGTTTAAGCTTATAATTTGACCAGACAATTTATTTACAACATTTTGAGTGTGTCCAAATACTTGTTTACAAAATCTGGATTATCTCCAATTACAGGAGTTATTTTCATATTTTTTTTGACATCTCATCAAAGATGAAGACTCCCATATTCTTCTTCATCTTTGATGAGATGTCAAAAAATAATATGAAAATAACTCCTGTAATTGGAGATAATCCAGATTTTGTGAACAAGTATTTGGACACACTCAAAATGTTGTAAAATGTAACTTTGTTACAAAATCACTTTAAATATAAGGTTAGCTTCGAGACCGGTAGACATATAATTAAGTCATAATAAAATATTTATAGTGATTTCAAAACAAAGTTACATTTTAATTATAAAATGGAAAATCACAAATTAAGTGCTTCATATATCGTAGTCATACGGGAGAAAGTGACCAAGTGCATTTCTTACAAAAACGTGATCATTGACTATTTGATATCTTACTAGCTTAATATTGCCCTGAAAAACATCCCAAAGGACTTTAAACTTGGAAGTATAATATATTGACTTGGTAAAAATGACTAACTGCATTGATGTTTATTTTCTTGCCAAGCAAAAGTGACTTATATGGCCCCCTTAACATTTTATCTTTTGTTAGTTGGTCACTTTCTCCTGTACGACTACGATATAAATTATATATTTAATTTATGTCATGAATTAAACACTGAAGAATTCGTATTTTTATTTCTCAAAATAATTGATAATTTAAATGTTAATAACGTACAGTGAAGACGAGGGTTTAATATGTATATGGTATATATATACGTCAAAAGTCTCGTCTAAGAGAACCATTCGCCAAGTTCCCCGAGATGCGCAATTAGTTAAACTTCGAGCGATTCCAGAAGTATTGTGAGTAAGTATATAATATTTATACTCGTTCCGCGGAAGACGCTGGGTAACTTTCATAATACTTGACGCGGATTTATAGTTTTAATGAAGCATAATATTCAAATGAGAGAACACTGGATCCGGCCAAAATACAGTATCGGGGTTGTTAAAATCCGCCCCTACCGCCAGGCGGCGCTGCTGTTCGTCATTTCGTTTAAATTTTGAATTGCAAATTTTGTTGGCTTAGTCGCCATTTTGTTGTATAAATCATATTGAATGGCGGGAGAATGGGTCGGTGCATATGGACGGATTTCCAAAATTAGCCCCTTAGCATCCCCCAAGGAAATTCTTAATAACAATATTTATTCATTTTGAGGATTTTAATTTGTATTTAAATTATAACTGAATTTTACTGTGAATACTTTGAAGTTTTACGTATATTCAATATCCTTTAAATATATCAATAAACTCAACCTGTTATGTCACTCGCAATTAAATGAAAAAATAAAACACTTGTATAATACCGTTTTTATTGAGTTATTTATGTAAAGTAACCTAGTTTCGATAACTACAGATGTTAATCAACTGGTGAAAACACAAACTTTTCTTTTCAAAGCTAGTCGTGTTAACATTAATAAACCCAAATAGTGGTCTTATTTAAGTGTTAAATATTTATATATATATATATATATATATATATATATATATATATATATATATATATATATATATATATAATATATATATATATATATATATATATATATATATATATATATATATATATATATATATATATATATATATATATATATAATATATATATATATATATATATATATATATATATATATATATATATATATATATATATATATATATATATATATATATATATATATATATATATATATATATATATATATATATATATATATATATATATGTATATATATATATATATATATATATATATGTATATATATATATATATATATATATATATATATATATATATATATATATATATATATATATATATATATATATATATATATATATATATATATATATATATATATATATATATATATATATATATATATATATATATATATATATATATATATATATATATATATATATATATATATATATATATATATATATATATATATATATATATATGTATATCTATATATATATATGTATATATATATATATATATATTAATATATATATATTTATATATATATACATATAAATATATATATATATATATATATATATATATATATATATATATATATATATATATATGTATATATATATATATATATATATATATATATATATATATAAATATATAAATATAATTTATTGCGTCCGGCGCAGCGTCGTTATTAAACTCATTAATTGAACGAACATTATGTGAATCCTGCGCTTCAGGTACCAATCAAGGGTATTTTTAATTTAAAAAAATAATAATCTTATATTTCTTTTACCCTTCTCCCCCTGGGAACGACCCAGGGACGCAAGAAAGAACTAAATGCTCTAACTTATAATACAGATGAGAACAAAATATCTGTAGAAATATATCATATATTAAACAATGATTGAAGTTAGTTCCAAAATATTGGTAAGGATATTTATCTTAGAAGCTTGAAAAATTATCATATTAATAATATACTTACATAAGCCGTTTCAGTGGTAAACAATTTGACCCATGAATAGTCTGTCTTTGGAAACAATCCTCCCTCATACAACCCTGCGAATTATTCCGACTTCCTACCTGACTACTTTCAAGTATTTAAAATATCTAATTATGCCAAATTTTCCTTGGTATTCCTCTGCCTTTTTTTATTTTTTCATACTCTTTATAAATTTGTTCTATTGTAATTACACTCTACACTCACCGATCACATGCCCAAACCATCGCTACCCACTTTTCTTAAATTTATCAATTATACTGACATCAGCCTTCTATTATTTCTTTATATCAGCATTTGAACACTTAGCATACATTTGTTATGCCACACATTTGTCTGAGAGATCGTATTTTTTATTGCATTTGATTTGCCTTCATCCATCTTTTTCCAGCGTTAATGTTAGAAAATAAACATAAAAGCTCTCGCACTTTGTATGAGTCGGATTATTGACAATACTCATCCCTTTGTATAACATATATGCGATTGGCGGAAGTAAGGATGACGTCCATCCCTTCCTACCTAGTCCAGTTCCTGTTTACCTATAGCGTAGCCCAGTTGGCAGAGCGGTTTCCGCTAAGATAAAACTACATCCGCATAGACGTCGAGCGATTCGAGTCCCCGGATGTTCTACTCACTTCCCGTGAAAGTTCTGCCTATGTAAAAATAGTTACACAAAGTACAAATCTACTCAGCTCCAAACTGTCCCAAAAACCCCTGGAGCAGAGATTCAAGCACCAGTAGCCGTACATGCATGTACAGGGTGGAGCAAAATTAATATCTTTATCAGAAGATGTTATAATTTTGAAAATGACGTAGTACGTCAATCATATTTGAGGTTTGTGAACCAAACATCCGCAGTATAAAAACAAATTGAAAAACTGGGCACAAATATATATGTATCAACACTGGAGGCATCCACTTGACGGATATCATATTTTTTACTTAACAGAAAAAATTGTCAAAAACTTTATAAAGATAACCATTCTTTAAAATTATTATTATTTATTTATTAAATTTAAATTTTGGACTGACATTTCTTGGTGGAACTGCATTTTATATATTAAAATAACAACTATGTATTTTTTTCCACGTGAATTTTATTTGACCAGCAACCGGGTTTCGTCGTAACCGACATCATCAGACTGATGATATCGGTTACGATGGAACCCGGTTGCTGGTCAAATAAAATTTATATGGAAAAAAATACATAGTTGTTATTTTATCATATTTATTTATTAAGTAAAAAAGTAATTGAAAAACAAATTTGAAAGGATTATTTTGCCCCACCTTAAATTTGTTTTTATATTTCAGCTGTCTAGTTCACAAATGACAAATATGATTGACGTACGAGACGCCATTTGCAAAAATTACTTCTTCCAATAGGGTGATTGATTTTGCGCCATTTAATTTTTTTAAATTTACATACGTAAGTCGCATATCGCTCACTGCTTTCAACAACGTCATACATCAAATATCGTCAATTTTCAGCTGTGCATATTTTCGTAATGCCCAGAAAATGTACTATATCCCAGCAAAAGCGGCATATTTTTAATTAAAATATTTACCCACTACAGAGCAGAAAGTGTTGTTTTTGCATTTTGAAGAAAAGGTATTGTTTGATTATTTTTCAAATGTACAAAATATTTTTCAAATGGAAAAAAAACATTAAGGTTTTACCTTCAAAGATCTGATATTTATTTTTAATATTTTTTATTATATTTTTAAACTGTAAAAACTACTACTACTACTACTACTACTACTACCATCACGTTTCCCCGCAGGGGTAGGCAGAGAGGATGGAACGCCACACTCTTCTGTCCTGACACACGCTCCTAGCCTCCTTCACATCCATACATCTAGTCATACATGCCCTCCGATTACGCAGACTTTTGACACCGCCAGATTTTATGTTCTGATTGATCTGATCGTGCCAAGTCTTTTTCGGTCGTCCACGTTCTGTTTTCCCTCTCACATTCGCCACATATATTTTCTTAGTCATTCTCTCGCTATCCATTCGCTCCACATGTCCATACCACCGCAAAGAACTCTTTCTAATCTTTTCAATTATTCCTCGTTCAGCCTTACATTTCTTTCTTATATCGTCGTTTTTAATTCTGTCATACAATGATTTTCCACACATTCGTCTGAGGGAGCGCATTTCAACAGCATTCACTCTGCTTTCATCCTTCCTTTGCCAGTTCCATGTTTCGCTTCCATACATTAGTGTCGGTACTAGCACGCCGTTGTGAACCGCTAGCTTGGCTTGTAAAAACGATCTCCTGAAAAATCAAGTTTCTCGATATTTAGCGTTGATGAAAGGAGTGAGCGATATGTAATACTCCTTTTGAGTAATTTTCATTACTCATTTTGGGATTGAGATTTGCAAGAATGAAACAAAATAAAAGAAACTAAAAAAAGATTTAAAAAAAAATTCAAATTAAAATAAAACTTACACAGGGCAGAAATATAAAATATAAAACAATAAACGGATAAAGTAAAGAGGCATATTAAAAAATATATAAGGTAAGAAGCATGTTCAAAGGAAATAAATGAAAAAATATTACTAATCACTTTTTTTCAGTTCATTCATTTCAAATCCCTGACTGGGTTCTATTTACAATAATTAAAGAAAACACTTGTTTTATACCACTTGAGTTTTATTAAAGACTACATGTTTCAGATATTAAACTCCATCATTCAGGTCTGTATAATAACTAAAATATAAAATATAAAATTGTTCTATAAAGAAGGAGAGGGGAAAGTTGGGGAAGGGGGTTAGTCAAGGGGCGGAGTTTGAAAACAAAGGAAAAATGGAAAGCAAGGGTGAAGAATTTTGAAACAATATATTATTAAATATATTATTAATAGAATTAAGGTTTTTATAATTATTAAGTGTTTTCTTTAATTATTGTAACATGTCTTACCACAAAGTTAATGCCGAAACAATAAATAAAATATGGGTTCTATTTAGATGGATGCAAGATCCACATCGGATTTTTTCACACACTGAGAGATGCCTGAAAACTTGAATTTGTTACAGCTTATAATTCACCATCACGACATCTAAAACGTTGTGACAATTTTGGAAATATTTTTAGATGTATGATACAAATAATATGTAAAATAATTTGAAAGTTTAAAAAAAATATTTGAGTAAAAATGGATTAAATACACGTGTGACATGATACATAATTGAAAAGCTTAAAATTTAATTAGCTTTTATCAGAAAACATCTTAGTCCTGAAATAAATTGAATTTTATCATTAGGATGGCGAAATTTTACAAAGTTATTAAGTACATGATACAAAACAACACAATAATTTTAGATGCGGTATTTTATGTAAATGTTGATGGGATTGAAGGTAATCTACTCCAGAGCTTTAGACGTCCTTTTTCAAAGCTGAAATGTACTTATTTTCAATCCCTCGAATGTCTGAAAAAACTTTATTTTATATAAAACGTAATATGAACCTATTGAAATATAATTTTTAAAAATGAGGTAATTTTTTTTCTAAAAGCCTTTTGTAATAAAAATGTGTTTAGGCTTACGTTTTTTCTTCGTCTACGATTCATAATATAATTTGAACTTTTACCAATAAAAATACGTAAAATCTACAGAAATGTAGAAATTTCGTATTAAAAATAGAGTTATCAGGAAAGAAGCAAACGATTTTTATTATTGTAAAAAGTAATCGAAGACTTTTTCCACGAATACTCACTCTTCTTATCCCTAACCTAACCTAACCTAACGTTGAATTTTTAAGTAAAGTACATATCCATCTCCGAATATGACAAGGTGCTTGTTGAAACCAGTTGGAAAAAAAGTACTAAAAGTAAAAGCTGTTAAAAACAAAGTTACAGTCATATTTTATAATGTTTATAAATTGTGCTACAAAGTATCACAAAAAACGTTTTAATAAATCCATTTTTTTTTAAAAAAAAGGGATTTTTTTTAAAATTTTCAATTGCAGACTATTTAAGTGAGCCTGAACGGTTCATTATAAGAAATAGGTACCTATCAAATTGTGGTAGAGAGGGTTCAAACCGAGAAACTCTGACTTCGAGAGTCCGCGACACTAACCACGGGACCAACCCGACTTTAATTCAATCAAAAGCTTTGCATTTTATACAAAAGCGTTCATTTATTTAATTATTTTTAGTATGAAGATAATTACGTTTGTACAATGAAAGCCCGTCGTTCATGATTTTATATTCACCCTGTAAAATTATAAATTACGAGTATTATTATAAAAACCTTCATTCGATTGACGTCATTGCTGGGCGAGCCAACAAAAACAGTGTAATTTATTTGGTGCCGAGTGAAAATTGATACTTAAACTCTAATAGGATATCATGACAATCAATTTTGATAGCTTAAACTAATGGAAAATTAATCGAAATAGTGTGTGAAACCACCGGAAGCACATCAGCTTATACATATATTAATTTAAAGTAGTTTTAGGACATTGCGATAGAGTTTTCATATAAAATTCTATTAATATATTATTAGATTAAAACCAATATTTTTAGCTTTTCCACTTTTTTATTTGACCAGCGACCGGGTTTCGTCGTTACCGACATCATCAGACTGGTGAGAGGCTATACAAATTGTTATGTTATATATAAAAGAAGGCAGGAGTTGATAACCACGATTTGATATAATTTTATTGAGAAATTAATTTAATTTGAGTGAATTTAAGTATTGTAAGAAATTAAAAATATTTTGTTAATATATTAAATATCTTTATTATTATTATATATCTATATATATTATTTTTATATATAATATCATACAATAATTAAATTCACTCAAATTAAATTAGTTTCTCAATAAAATTATATCAAATCATGGTTATCAACTCCTGCCTTGTTTTATATATAACATAACAATTTGTATAGCCTCTCACCAGTCTGATGATGTCGGTAACGACGAAACCCGGTCGCTGGTCAAATAAAAAAGTGGAAAAGCTAAAAATATTGGTTTTAATCTAATAATAAATTAAAAATGCAATTCCATCACGAAGTGTCAGTGGATAATATAAAAAAAACATAGGCTTATGTTATGTTTTTGAAATCTTGATTAAGGTAAAAAAAAACGTTCGTATACCGTTCAATTTATACGTATTAAAATCATTAAGTTAGAACATTAATGTACGGAAGTTAAGAGTATAGTCAAATGATGGTTGAAAGTAATTTTTTGCAAAATATTTAGATGAATTTGCGGAAAATGATTCATGAGCATATGAATAGTGCTATGGTAGTGACGTGCAGAAAAAAAATCGCCTCCGTGGTGTAATGGTAAGCGTGTTTAGCTGCCGTGCTGGAGGTCCCGGGTTCAATTCACAAGAGGGTAAAAATAAAAATTACTGATTTTTCAGTCAAATATTTATTTACTATGACCCTGGACTGGTATATCAAGTGATCGCTTTACTTTCATGTAATTAACGATCAAAATAACACTGCGTCAATATGATGCAGTGCCCTATGCACTGTTGGATGCAGATAATAGTTATAAAAAGGTGACGTGTAGTACTGTTTGCATGCTATAGTAGTGATTTTCGTGACGAAGAGACGGGTACGTCTCGAAACCAGTAGACAAAAATCACGTTAGCATTAGTATGAATATTTAATATAATTTTTATGATTATAATATCAATTTAATGTACATTTAAAATATTTTTTGCGAATATTTAATTCATTAATGTGATTCATTTTACTGTCTCGTCCTTCAGTAGTACAGATCACTTCTTGAAATACGATATTTACAAGATGCGACGTTTGCTTGATGGTTGAGAGTAACACGAAACACGAGACTTGAAATGTTGCCAACGTTCGCAAATATCAACATCTTCCCCAGTGTTTGATCTCTTCATCCCGCCTGAAATATCGAAACGGTTTTTAATATTACATAAATCACTTTTTCTTCCAGAGCGGACATGTTTACCATTTAGGAGATCCGCAGATACGAGAAGCAACAAAAAACCCAGTTTTCTTCCCTCTGCCAGTATGTTTATCCGAGGAGAACTCACTCCGATACAATCCATCATGTATATTGCCCAGATTTATCTGAACGTGAAATCCTTCTTATTTTCTCAATTGTAATACGTCATTTTCTACAAAGGGTAGTCGAACATTTTCAATTCGTTTTGTTACCCTCTTAAGTATCAGCAAAATAAATTTCACATCGTTGTATTTATATTATATTTATTTCAAGGACCTAGAACATGAGCGACATATCTTTGAATTACATTTCAACGAAAAATTGATATATCTTTAATAGTACAGTATAAACGTAATCCTCTTGTACACAATGTACACATATGTTTTTGTTTGCGGAACTTTTAACGTAGTTATTTTTAACACCTTATGAGGGGTTATTGTAAGAGAGGGTTAAGCTCTTATAGCAATATTAACATTAAAGTCTTAAAAACTTATTATTTATTCAGATACTGGATTATTCACTCTACGCATGATGAATCGATATTACGGGTATCTTAACATGAGACAAAACATATCTCATGTTCAATTGGAGTAAGCTTTATTTATTTGTCATTTTTGTTAACTGATGGCGCGACTACCAGTTTTACTTCTACTACTCCGACGTGAAAGATAAAATCCAATACGGATTTTTAATAATGGGTAGAATGATAAACGTTACACTAGTGTATAATACCTTGAATGCGCATATAAAGTAAAACCTTCTGGTAGTTAATTATCAAGTAATTACACCATTAATACAATGCAGTGCCCTAAATACCATTATGTTCTGAAAGGGGTTCAGCAAAACTTTATTCATTTTTTCAGTAATATAACTTTTTTTGTTTTAAGTATTTTTTCAATGAATTTAACCTCAGTTTTCACATTTAACATAGTTAACACATCTTTATTTGGTTTGATTATATGGCGTAAGTATGAGAATTCTACGGCGTCATTAACGTCATTTTTAGAATAAGTTTTAAGTGTTTATTTATAATTAAAGAACCTTAAATGTCACTAAAAAGGGTGTTTAAAAAAAACCATGACAACGTGTACTCATTTCTAAATTTGCCAACCTTGCATAAACTGCACGAAAACAAGTACTTAACAGTGTGTTCAAGTATGATAAATAGATGTATGATGCAAACAGAGTATAGCGGCAAGCAAACTATATCCCTCTTGCTACGTAAACACCCCCCTCCGAGAGAACTACCCCCACAGCCTTCTTTAGTACAAACAAGACGACCTTTTCAGTCTTTGATTTTCATTGCTTTTTGTTTTCGTGAACCGAGTCCTTTGCACGTAAACAATATCTAGATAATTGAATTTACCATTTTCCATTGCAAAATTGCTTTACTTAATTTTGTAAGTTTACACTAGGAATCCTCTTTTCCTGCTTAAAATATCTGTAGGGTGATGAAAACTGTACGTCCATCTAAGAATTGACTGCTTTATAACATAAATAAAAGTTTTAGCAGTGGCTTTTGTATTTTAAAAGCATTTTTAATTAGTAGCATAGTGATAAAACAATCTCTTTATAATTCATCGATCAAATTGTGTAATACCATTTTAAAACTTTACTTAAAAACTACCGATTTAACAATAACCATTCCCTCAATAAGTTAACTATAGGCTTAAGTCTTTAATTGACCTGATAAGGGAATGGTATTACACAGTGAACGATGAATGATAAAGATAGTGTTATACGTATTCGAAGTATCCCCTAGGAATAAAAATAAAAACTCTATAACATAAACATGAAATTTTGCATAAAAACAAGTGTGTGTGTATGTATGTATTAATCCCCTAATACAAAAGTTAATTCCAATAATTTTGAGTGTGTCTAAATACCTCTTCACAAATCTGGGTTTTCAATTTCTGGGAATTAGTTTCATATTACCATGGGTACAGTGGAGATGTTGCAAGTATGTAAAATTATCACTAAACCAGCCTGTAACAGACCATTAGCCCTGTAAATACCCAGACATCCATATTCTTCTTAATTTATGTTGAGATGTCAAAATGTCGTAAGTTGATTTTCTCTTTTCTCTATGCGAGATCCTCAATTGATAAAAAAATAGGTTTATTTAACTGTTTTATTGTGTAAATAATTCACTTTAAATTACAAAATATATTTCTAATTTTTCATTATTTGGGAATCTTAAATATTAAAACTTACTGAAGCTTAAATATAGGTATTTAAGATTCAGTAAGTCAATTATTTTGAAATTTAATATTTAATAAGATCACGTATATTCTTGAATGTAAAAAACCTTTGATCTCAAGGTACCAGGAGAGCAAGACGTAACGGAGGTTATTAATTGGAGACTCCAGCGTTTTGGTGGCGAATCACTCAAAGCAGGTAATCAAATTACACTAATAAGAGAGACAGATGTCGCTACGACACGTCACTGTGGAATTCTAAATCAGTGTTTCCATCATCAATAGACAGGCAAATAATGTGTTCATTACTCGCAAGATTCTTGGTTTTGCTCTACAATCTCTAACTCGATGTTCTGCTTAATTTATAAGCTGGAATTTCGTATAATTAGAGTTAAAAGCGCGAATGGGTACTCCTTTGGGAATATGAATAATAAATTATTGGTTACTAATATTCAGATGGCATTATCATTTTTAAAGATGATAATTTAAATTGTCTTATGAATTAATTTACTTATACCAAAGCAGTGTGTTATGGTCATTGTTTCATATCAAATTCTATTTTTAAACATTATTTTTTCAATCTCAAGAAAGATGAAGAAGAATATGTAAGTTTGGGCATTTTCAGTGTTTACCACCATCATTGGCTGGTTTATGTGATCACAAACCAGCCTACGATGGTCTTTAGCCCTGTAAATGCCTAATTTCTATATTTTTCTTCATTTTGGTTGAGATCTCAAAAATAATGTAAAAAATAATTCCTAATTGGAGATAATCCAGACCCACCCAAAATGTTGTCTATATTTTAAATTGAATTTTTACTTGGTAAATACCACTATTTCTTTAAATCTATTGTAAAATGTTTTTCGATGCATTCCGCATCATTTGCAAACATCATATAAAATAATGCGGAATAGATCGAAACACGTGTCACAATAAATTTAAGAAAAAGTAGTATTTGCGGTAAAAAATTAATTTAAAATGGATGGATATTACCAGAAAGTGAGTGCCGAATCAAATAATGAAGTTAAATTCAATATACTTACAAAAATTCAAGAATTACTCAATTTTTCTAATGATTATATCTCCTACTGGTTCATTTATTAATTTTAAAATATTAATAAGTTAATATTTATATAATTTAACACAAACTTTGTTTTTTACACAATTTATTTTTAAGTACATTTTTAACTGGTTTTGGCAAGTACCTTGTCATATTAATTTGTACTAAACTTAAAAAAGAGAAATATTAATAGTTAGAAGAGTCGACGGGAAAAATTGTGGGCAATTAAGTGACGTTTGAAGGGAGAGGGGGTGGAGATTTGGAGCTTTTTTTATCAATATTTCCAGAAATAAATATGGAAAATATTTAAAAAATGACTAATTATTAAATCAACTTGTTTATAATTTATGTACAAATTTTGTTATACTTTTCTGATTTCTAAAAATCTCTAAATTATTATTTTTTGACAGTAGAACATATTTTTTTTAATAAATTTTTTTATTACTTACTTATTCACCACTCGTTTAGGAGTGTTTAAAAAAATTAAAGAATAATTTTTTTTTTTTTTTGTTCAACGAATTCGGAAATAAATTTTAAAAAATCGGAATCTGAAGATGATAAGGCGCTTTTCGAAATCTGTTGGAAAAAAGTATTAAAAATTCAAGTGGTTAAAAAAAGTTTGGGTTTTATTTTGAAAAGATTATATATGCCACAAAGTATAAACAAGAAATTATTTAAGAATAAATAATTTGGCTAAATTAAATTGTTTACAACATTTTGAGTGTGTCCAAATACTTGTTCACAAAATCTGGATTATCTCCAATTGCAGGAGTTACCTTCATATTATTTTTTGACATCTCATCAAAGATGAAGAAGAATATGGAAGTCTGGGCATTTACGGGGCTTACGACCGTCATAGGCTGGTTGAAGTGATCACTTTACACACGTGTAACATTCACCAATTCTACCCATTATATACAACCACACTACTCAAATTCTTGGAATTTGAGTAGTGTGGTTGTCAATAATGGGTAGAATTGGTGAATGTTACACGTGTGTAAAGTGATCACTTCAACCAGCCTATGACGGTCGTAAGCCCCGTAAATGCCCAGACTTCCATATTCTTCTTCATCTTTGATGAGATGTCAAAAAATAAATTTAATTGTATTTGAGGGTTAAAAAAAGTATGAGGAGTTATTATTGTATGAATATTTTTTGAAAATAATCGAATTTCTTTCAAAATAATCATCTTTTTACGTACTAAGAAATAATAAGAGTATTAAACCAATCAGTTGTATAAAAAAATACACTAACATTACACACATACCAGTCAAATTTCCACCATAAATATATAAATAAGGTAATGAAAACTAATTTAAATGCAGAGAAAAAATGTGAAAAAATACGAATATAACGTTTTTTAGAAGATATTGCTTCTTAGAAATAAGTCTGTACACATATTATTGTTTGCTTAATTAAAACCATACAGAATATAAGTATTACATATACAAGGAATTTACATATAAATGACGCTTATGGAAGGTTTGTTTAACTTATACGTGTTAAGGCTTAAAGGTAACTTTCAAGGACTAAGTTACATCGACCTCCTATTCTACTTTATATCCTAGTATCCTGGTAGATACCTACAAGTACATCCACTACCCTTACACGCCTTTGTCCAGTGTTTTACATGAAATTCTGTTCCAGGATCCACTCTATTGTTAGGCTACTATTGTAATTTTAATAGGTTCTATTCCAGTACTCCTTGTATGAAATAATTCAAATTCATTGGATTCATACAAAGCAAGTCATCGCTACTCGCTTTCTAGAAAGTTCGCTGTGAAATAAAGAGTTTTCTTCTAATTAAAATAGTTATTATGTTTATAATTGCCATCTTTGGAAGCGGAACTCTAGAGTACTAACATTTAATTAACTGTGGAAACTCCAAGAATTTTATGTGCCATTGGATACATTTTACAGAATAGTCATAAAACATGAAGATGCTGTATGGATTTTTCAAAATGATACCGTAAGCTTCTTACACTTTTTGATGAAGAAAGTTTATCGGCAATTTACAGCAAAGAGCTCATAAACATTAGTTGACTAATACCATTGGTGGTATTTTCCTTTTCCTCCCTATAATTCCTCCTCCGTATCTTTCCCATAAAGCAGAAATGGCTTCCACTCATAGGTATTAAACTCTGGAATGCAGGACTGATGAGAACTTTGCCATTAATGAACAAATTTGTCAATCTACAAGTACTTTTTTTACACGATTTTTTTTTTATTATATTTTTTCAACGACAGTTTTTAAAGTCAAACATCTTAGGCGCCGATTCGACATTTGATAACTGGACGAGAATTGAGAGTGAAATTTTAAGTCACATTTTGTTACATGAGAGAGAAGAAAGATATAACGCAGAGAGAAGGTGAAAAAGAGCTTTACATTCCGAGCCTACGGAAGTGGAGCAAAAGAGAACGACGTACATATATACGACGATACAAAGGGAGAGAATAGGATATTGTTGTTTATGTAGATATGTATGTACACGTCAGTCGTTATATATGAACAGAACAGCTGAGGTAACAAGCGTTGTAGGTACTCGTATAAGTTATATTCATTGTTTTAATTATTTAGTTTTTTTCTCGTTATCTCAAATATATCTCATATGTCATTTATTACATACATTTATATTAGTATTACTAATTAAAGCTCCAATCCACGACCGTGTAAATATCAAATAAAGAGATATATATTTTTATCAAAATTTTGTGTAATCGTATTTTCATTAGACGCTTTATCTCTATCTGTCTTTCACACTAAAACTCTCTTATCCTTTTTTCAAGTTTCAATTCTATCATTATTCATTTCGTGTTTTCAAAGCACGTGAAAATTGCAAGTAATTAAGGAACTATGAACCAAATTAGATCAATTAAATTTTCATTTTCAGTCTAGAGAAAAAACGAGATTACCTTTAAAATTTCATCCAGTAATTTTAAGTTTGTCCAAATTTTATTTTAAAATAAATGAAGTTGATTCAATGACTGTGCTTAACTCATAATCTTTACCAAGAAATTCTGTCTTTTATTATCATTTTTATCTTGTATGATTTTTTTGACCACAAGGCCTACAACAAGATGAAGAAGAATAAGAAGTACAAATCACATTTGTATCTTAGAACAGTGTGCCGCGGCACACTGTTGAACCGTGGTGATTTGGTGTGCCACAAAAAAATGTTTTGTTATATAAATTAGTTAGTCTTTAGTTTTGTGTGAAGACAACATACCTACAAATAGCAGAGTTCCATTAAGCAAGCACACATTTCGCATTAAACATAATATGTTATATATGTTTTCGCACTATATAAATTTTAATATTGAATCAATATAAAATAAATACATAGTCAATAAACTTTAATTTTTTTCTTTTGTGTACCTACCTCTTAAATTTCTTAATATGACAGGTGTATCTTGAACAGAAAAAGTTTGCGGAACACTGTCTTAAAATACGACAAAATGATCACTTCATAAGCTACCCAATTCTTGAAAATTACTTTAAGAAAAATACTTGTTGAGGAGCTTAAAAGATTGCTGGCGGACTTTAGTAGTTTCTCGTTAAAACTGATTGGAACTTTTGAGATTATCACACATGACAACTTTGCTAACAAGCTTACCCTGGTCGGACACAGCCTCACTCCCTTGCTCTTATATGATTAACTGAGAAAGTGGCAATATATTAACTACCTTACTAATACAGGGAAATATAGAGGTAGTGTGAGTGAGACAGGCGTAATCATTTAATTGTTTTATGAGATGAAGAAGAATATGGAAGTTTGGGTTTTTACGGGGCTGTCATCGGCTGATTTATGAGATCACTTTTTATATTTTTATACATTTATATATATTTATATATTTTTATATATATATATATATATATATATATATATATATATATATATATATATATATATATATATATATATATATATATATATATATATATATATATATATATATATATATATATATATATATATATATATATATATATATATATATATATATATATATATATATATATATATATATATATATATATATATATATATATATATATATATATATATATATATATATATATATATATATATATATATATATATATATATATATATATATATATATATATATATATATATATTTATATATATATATATATATATACGTGGTAATATTTTCCTTTTGAAAATTAAGTGTAAATAATATGTAAAGTGGGTGTATAATAATAAAATAAACAATGTGTTGCTTTGTAATTAAAGTTTATTCTTAATTTATCTTTATAATAATTTTTATATCTATCTATCTCTCTATCTATCTGATTCTGAGAGTTAATAATATTATCGGAAGTCTTTTGTTTTCTTCTGAGCGACGCATGCGGCATCTGGTGGTAGAACTGTTTTATGTAGGTACTATTTGTAAGTACTTAATAAAATGTATAGGTAGGTACCTAGTTATTTTATTACATCTCCCCCCTTGGGGAAGAAAATTCATAGTAAAATTTTCACTCGTCCTCCGGATCATCTTCTTGTAGTGAAGGGACTGGTATAAGTTTAGTGATATGATAAAGTTTTTTTTTTTCTTTCTTTCTTTTTTCCCTCTTTTTTTTCTTTCTTTTTTTTGTATTTTTTTTTCTTCTTGACCCTTTTAAAGTAGACACAGTTTTTATTTAATCCATTTGTTTTTTTCTTTTGAATTCCTTCTTTTTTATTCAGATCTCTTAAAGTATCTTCTAATATAACCAAATGTACAACTTTTAATTGTTCATCTGCATTTTCATTCGATTCTAAAACTGGATTCCTGCTTAGACAATCTACTTCTAAATTCTTCTTTCCTGTAGAATATTTTATTTTATCTTTCGTAGAAGTTTTTTCTACTTTATTTTTATTTTCATTTTTCAAGCACTGTTTCTGTGTTATTTGTATGTCTTTATTTTTATTCTGATCTTTTAAATTATCTTCTAATTTAACCAAATTTACAACTTTCAATTGTTCATCTGCATTTTCATTCGATTTTAATACTAGATTCCTGCTTAGACAATCTACTTCTAAATTCTTCTTTCCGGGAGAATATTTTATTTTATCTTTCGTAGAAGTTTTTTCTATTTTATTTTTATTTTCACTTTTCAAGCACTGTTTCTGTGTTATTTGTATGTCTTCATTTTTATTCTGATCTTTTAAAATATCTTCTAATTTAATCAAATTTACAACTTTTAATTGTTCATTTGCATTTTCCTTCGATTCTAATACTGGATTCCTGCTCATACAATCTGCTTCGAAATTCTTCTTTTCTGGAGTATATTTTATTTTATATTTTGTAGAAATTTTTTTCACATGATTTTTATTTTTATTCTTCAAGCACTGTTTCTGTGTTATTTGTATGTCTTCATTTTTATTCTGATCTTTTAAAATATCTTCTAATTTAACCAAATTTACAACTTTTAATTGTTCATTTGCATTTTCCTTCGATTCTAATACTGGATTCCTGCTCATACATTCTGCTTCGAAATTCTTCTTTTCTGGAGTATATTTTATTTTATATTTTGTAGAAATTTTTTTCACATTATTTTTATTTTCATTCTTCAAGCACTGTTTCTGTGTAATTTGTAAATCTTCATTTTTATTATTAATCTTATCATACTCCTTTGTTTTAAACCAGCACGTTGCTTCAGAGTGATATCGAGTTCCCTTATTTAAATTTTCACAAATCTTACATGGACTTTTATCTTTAATTTTATCACTAGTTCTTAGATTTCCACGTCTTCTTTGTTTATCTTCTAATCGTTTTCTTTGATCATCTTCTAATTTTTCTCTCTCACTCCGAACATATTGTAGTAATTGTTTTAATACATCTAATGTTTCATAATCCATTTCCAATTAACAAAATTGTCGTTTTATAACGTGGTAATATTTTCCTTTTGAAAATTAAGTGTAAATAATATGTAAAGTGGGTGTATAATAATAAAATAAACAATGTGTTGCTTTGTAATTAAAGTTTATTCTTAATTTATCTTTATAATAATTTTTATATCTATCTATCTCTCTATCTATCTGATTCTGACAGTTAATAATATTATCGGAAGTCTTTTGTTTTCTTCTGAGCGACGCATGCGGCATCTGGTGGTAGAACTGTTTTATGTAGGTACTATTTGTAAGTACTTAATAAAATGTATAGGTAGGTACCTAGTTATTTTATTACATATATATATATATATATATATATATATATATATATATATATATATATATATATATATATATATATATATATATATATATATATATATATATATGTATATATATATATATATATATATTTGTATATATTCAATTTTTTCTAAATAAATAAATTTAATCACCACTCCAGAAAATGTCTTATGTACGTGGGTCGCCAATTTTATTCGATTTTTATCACTGTCGAAAAATAATTGCCCTAACACAATTATTCCATTTGCGCATTATGAACGCGCAAACGACCTACGCATGTTTTATTAATGGCCCCCAAAATCGGAATTCTGCGGACGGAGCGCAAACAGGAAATTCGCATTAGGTACTAACCGAATTCATCACAGGAAAACAGCATCAGTCCCTATAAAAGCATTATTTCTTTTAAAAAAATGAAAGTTCTCTTATAAATATATATATTTTTAAATAGATTATGTGTGAGTGACATAAAGATAAAGAATCTCAAATGAAATTCAATAATTTTTGGTTATTTTTGCATCCCAAAAGTAAAATATTTAAATTTGCACATTTTTTTAAACACACACACTTATACTCACAATGTTAATAACTTGATAGGCCAGTTTAAGTGATGACTTAAGCTTATGATTAAACCATAGGCTGGTTTAAGTTAGTTCAGTTATGATTAAAACAGCCTAAATTTGATTTTCGTGTATATAGTGTAGTTGTTAGTGCGCTTGGCTACTGTTCTGTATTCGATTCCCAAGAGGGTAAAAATAATTACTGATTTTTGTTAGTCCAACATTTATATAATATGTCCCTCGACTGGCACCATAAATGATTACGTTTTCTTCGTGTATTTAACGATCAAGATAACACTGCTTTGTGATGCTGTGGCGTATGCACCATTAAGTGCGGATACACAAGTCCTATAAAGCATAAGACTGTGGCACCTTACATCCTCTTAGATTATTCTCAAGTAATTTGAATATTGGCTAGTTTGATTGAGTTAGGGTGCCTAAACGCCTAACCGAGCTTACGGAAAGCAGCCGATCGTAGACTCGTTAATACCGATCCCTGCTGGTCTATTTGCGTTAGAGATTAACTTGAAAAAGAGAATGAGGGAACGCTCTCACAATTTGCATAGACTCTCCGTGAGTACTTTCTGGTTTATTCAAAAACCAGTCATCAATATTAATGGAGATTATAAATGATCTTAATAGAATTAGTACTTCTATGAGGTAGCTCTTAAAACCTTGACCATCAATTGCTCGAATAAGATACTGATTATATATATAACCATATCCGCTCCCTAGGTGGAGCATATGGAGTCCACAAACTGTCTCCAGGCTTTTCTGTCGGCTGCCAGCTCCCTAGCATCCTCCCAAGTCAGATCCGCGTCCCGAAGTTCTGACGAAAACTGCCGACGAATTGTCAGCAGTGGTCGTCCTGGGCGGCGCAAACCTGATGCCTTGTAAAAGAGGCAAGCTTGATTAAGGCTCTCAGGAGGCATGCGGAGTACATGGCCAAGCCAACTGAATCGCCTTTTCTTGACGACAGTTATGACCAAGATTTGCTGCGTCCTACGCCTTATCTCTTCATTCCTCACAAAGTCAAACCACCGCACACCCAAGATTCTCCGCAAACACCTATTCTCAAAGCTTAGTACACGGCTGCTCTGGGCCCTTGTAAGGTGCCATGTTTCACAGCCGTATAAGAGAACAGGAGCAATGTAGGCATTGTATAGGCGGCATTTGGTTTTCACCGAGTATAAATCCGATCTCCAGACAGCCTTCATACTGTTAAATGCGGACCCAGCGAGTCCTAATCGCACTCCCAGTTCCTTTTGAAGGCTGCCATTTTCATATATTACTGATACTGATTAAGTAAACATAAAGTCTAATCAGATCATAATACTAAGGAATGTGTGAAAAAGATACCTTCTTGCATCGCCTTGGAGTCTCAGAGCTATTTTAGCTGGGAAAAAAACAATACCAATAAAATGAGATGATGACTGCTTTGTTTCAAGATGACTAGATGGTCGCTTACTTCAAAATACGGGCAGGACATTTTCAGAAGACTACCTCGTGATTTTAATTAGGAAAATATTTAAAATTATTAGATATAAGTGCTGTTCTAATATATTTTGGTAGAACTTGATTTTATATAACCTTTTGCTGCAACAAATTTAAAACCATAAAAAATATAATATTTGTCGGTGAAGACGAAACCCGATGACATGAATTAAAATCAGTTAATTATGTAACTGTGAAGGAGAAAAGCAATGCCTAACCAGGATATTCTTGTTAGTTGAGTTGTCAATTCTGATGATCTCAAAAGTTCCAATCAGTTATAAAAAGAAACTAATTACATCTGCAAAGAATCTTTTACGCTACTAAATACACACTATTCAAAAAGTTTTTTTTTGACATCTCATCAAATATGAAGAAGAATATGGAGGTCTGGACATTTAGTGATACAAGAATAATAGAAGTTCTAGTGATTCAAGAATAATGTTTAAACATTGGTTCATATATCGCTCACTCCTTTCGAGAACGTCATAAATCAAAAATCCACAATTTTCAACTGTGCATGTTTTCAGAATGCCCAGAAAATGTACTATATCCCAGCAAAAGAGGCATATTTTTAACTTAATAACTACCCGCTACAGGGCAGAAAGTGTTATTTTTGTATTTTGAAGAAAATTTATTGTTTAATTATTTTTGTAATTAAAATAAATATTTTTCAAATGGAAAAAAAACCTTCAGGTTTTACCTAAAAAGATCAGTTGCACAGTAAAAAAATCAATAAGTGGCTTGATATTTATTTTTAATACATTGTGTTATATGTTTAAACTTTAAAAACGTGCTCCTGAAAAATCAAGTTTTTTGATTTATGACGTTCTTGAAAGGAGTGAGCGATATATAGAACTTCAAAGAGTTTGAGTAGTGTGGTTGTCAATAATAGATAAAATTCGTGAATGTTACACGTGTGTGAAGTGACCACTTAAACCAGCCTATAACGGTCATCGGCCCCGTAAATAATGCCCAGACCTCCATATTCTTCTTATCTTTAATGAGATGTCAAAAAATAATATGAAAATAACTCATGTAATTGGAGATAATCCAGATTTTGTGAACAAGTATTTGGACACACTTAAAATGTTGTTTTCTAAAAGTTATTTTCAAAAGTATATTTACAAAGGTTGTTTGTGAAACGATTTTTTTATTTATATTCTTAGATACAAATGCGAACTTAACTTTTTAGTTTTGACGTGACTCCCTTGATTAAAAAAATAAGGTGGAAAGGGTATGTAATTGTTTTATTATTTAAAATTATTAATTAGTTTAAAAGGTACATAGGTAAGTTATGATATTATGTAAAAGGGTAAAATGAACTATTTTTTTCAGTACGTACGATTTAACATTTGCTTGTTTAACCCTCCTTTATACCACCATAAAGGTAATAATGAGTAAAGTTACCTGATTTATAAGGGTTCTTTAAAGTGCTTGTGTTTTCAATTATTATTTTCTATAATATCTATAATCACTGGAGCCTAACCGTAAGTTAACCCTAAAGTATCTTTACTGTATTATAATAACATTAAATTTATATAATCCCTTCAAGTTTCAAGCAGTTTGTAATATTATAAGGGTTCGGTATACATCACCCAATTCGTTTTAAATCCTGCTCCCTATTGCAGATTTTGGTTCGTGGTAACCGCTAAGTCTTGTTTTTGAATGATAATAGAACGTTTTCCTAAGGCGGGGATGGCGAACCTACGGCACGCGTGCCATACGTGCCTTGCGAGAGGAAGAGAAAAAAAGAGATTATATAATAAATTAATAGATTTATATTATCCACTGACACTTCGTGATGGAATTGCATTTTTAATACATTATTAGATTAAAACCAATATTTTTAGCTTTTCCACTTTTTTTATATTTGACCAGCGACCGGGTTTCGTCGTTATCGACATCATCAGACTGGTGGTCTGATGATGTCGGTAACGACGAAACCCGGTCGCTGGTCAAATAAAAAAAAGTGGAAAAGATAAAAATATTGGTTTAAATCTAATAATATATAATAAATTTTAAAAAAGGATAGACTTATAGATGAAAGTACTATTGCTTGTATTCCATTAAAAGATACCTGCTTTAAACCCGATAAAAACATTAGCATTCATCATCCAACAATAAAAACCTCATAAGCAATGAAGTTTTAAGGGTCCTTATTTTTTTTGGAACAGGTAGATGATTTCGAGTATTTGGGTAGTATGTTTTCTAGAGATGGAAAGATTGATAAAGACATAGAAAGGAGAGTGAATGCTGGTAACAAGTTAATGGTGCACTGAAATCAGTTATAGCAAATAAAAACCTATCAGCGGAAGCTAAACTGGCAGTGCACAACGGAGTCCTGGTTCCAACTCTAATGTATGGAAGTGAAACATGGAGTTAGCAAAAGAAGGATGAAAGTAGACTGAATATAGTCGAAATGCGATCTCTCAGAAGAATGTGCGACAAAACGATGTATGATAGATGTGCGAATAGTGAAATAAGGAAGGAATGCAAAGCTGAGATAAGCATTATCGATAAAATTAAGAAAGGTGTGTTGAGATGGTTTTGACATGTAGAACGAATGAGTGAGGAAAGAACGGTAAAACAAATTTATGAGGCGAATGTTAGTGGGATAAGAAGCAGAGGAAGACCAAGAAAAACAAAGCACGATCAGGTATGCCAAATACTTGAAAGTGGTGAGGTTAGGAGTCGTAACAATCGGCGGGTATGTATGAGGAGATGCATGAACGTGGAAGAGGCGAAGAATGTTTTGCAAGGACAGAGTGGTGTGGCGCTCTATTCTATGCCTACCCCTGCGGGGAAGCGGAGTGATGGTTAGTTAGTTAGTTAATTTTTTTTCTAATTAAATAAATTATTATTTTTAATAAAACCATTAATAAGTACGTAATTATTTTGTTCGATATATTAATGCTTTCTTTACATTAAAAATCTGAAGCTACACAAACATTTTATGCATTTTGGATTTCATGACATGTGGCATGTGACATATTAATATATTGAAAAAAATAAAGCATTCAGGCTCAAAAAGGTTCGCCATACCTTGCCCAAAGGGATTAATTATTGGGAGGAATAATACCGATTTTCATTGCTACCGCACAGGTAACTTAGATTTTGCTTCCGTTATATCAATTCGTGGTTCGGAGACCATATTAGCGGTTCCGTTTACAATATTGGAAATCCTATACAACTTGTAAAGCTAGCCTCTGATACCCTGGTACTGATAATTTTACCGCGTTATCTTTGGATTATTATAGTTAAACACCACTTTAATTCAAATAAATTATGTCTGTAGGTCAGCACATTTAAATACTGTGCTAAAGGCACCGGGTTCGATTCCTAAGGGGTTTAAAAATTGTGATCTCAACATAGATGAAGAAGAATAGAGGATATTTAGAATAAATATTATTTATTATGCGTTGCTTTTGGTTTTTAGTAAAATGGTGGTACATCGGGGGTCGGTACTAGTACAACTGATTTTTAAAAAAAACTTTTATTTGAATGTCTAAAACAATATACTCGTATATTAAATGATTTCTTTGATGATGAATTCCTTTCATATTTATTGATTTTTTTTTGCTGATTCAAAAAATGAACGAGACTTTTGCAGTAAGCAGAAACACAATTGATATCTTTTCTGAGAATCTGTGATATAAAAGTGATTTTATTTGACTTCAAAAATGAAAAAGTCAAACATATAAAGTAAAAAGACGCTATGTGGAAAAACGGTATTTTTAAATTGGGTGTAGGCACAATTAAATTCGGAAAAAAACGTACGTTCTCAATGTAACTGTCGTAATTTAATTAAATGATGAATTTAACTTAGCAAAAAATGGTCAGATTCTACATATGGTGAATGTTTTTACGAGCATATGGAGTTGAAACGTGGACACTAAAAGTGAGTAGCGTGAATCGGCTGGAGGCATTTGAGATGTAAGACGCATCAAACAATGTCCCGGATACCCTGGACGGACACGGTCAGCAATGAAAGACTTCTCCAAAGAGCCAGAACGAATAGGGGACATATTTCGAATATTAAAACGGAAGTTTAAGTCGGAAGACAGCAAATCTTCTGGCTCCATTAATATACACGACATTTTTTATTTTATTTATATTATTATATTTTAATCACAATTTTAAACATATTAAAAACAAAATCAGATACCCACCAAGCCGCCTTGTGTGTCTTGTCGATGGAGTTCTTTTTGAATACATTTTTATTTGTTTTTAACCAGTTTAACCTAATATACACACAAAAAAGAGAGAAAAATTAAAATTAATTTAGTATATTTCCATAATAACACTTTCTCACAAGTGATAGTCAAAGTTTTTCAATATTATAATTAATATTTCCTGCAACAGACATATGCATAAATATCCAAATTGCACATGAAGATTTTATTAAGCTTTAATTTTTTTGCACTTATCGACTTTCGACTAAACTGAAACGATATCAAATACGACTGTATACAATATAAAGGCAAAAGCAATTGATGAAGCCTGACATCACAATACCCCATATATCTTTTTTATTACATTCATATATTTTTTTCGAAGAAATATAACATTTTTATTTTTTCACTATCCACGAGAGAACGAATTCAGAAATGGGTGTAGAATTGAGCCAACAATTATTGCGGTGATCCTTACCAACTCAAAGCGTTATCTGACCTCTGCAGCCGACTTCCTTCTACACAAATCCTCATGTCTGAGAGGGAAGCCATTGGAATTATAAGGTACCAAGTCAAATATAATAAAGATTAAAATTGTCCTCAAATTAAATTTGAGACTTATTATTTTCTGACATCTCAACATAGAAGAAGAAAAATATAGATGTCTGGGTATTAACGATGTTTACGACCGTTTCTGCTCAATAAAAAGCTTCTTTCATCTCACCAATAGGTTTCTTTAGTGAAATTCTATTCGATTGGATCATATAAATAAAACTTTTAAGTATTTGAGTAGTGTGGTTAATAATGGGTAGAATTGGTGAATGTTACACGTGTGAAGAGTGATATTATGATATGAGTAAGCATTATCGATAAAATTGAGAAAGGTGTGTTAAGATGGTTTGGGCATGTGAATGGAATGAGAGAATAGTAAAATTAAAGTGAATTAAGTTGAAAATAGAAGCAAAGGAAGGCCGAAGAAAGCTTCTTAGCTAAATTCGTAGGTTTCTCAATTTTTTTTTTCTAAAAATAATCGATATAAGAATATTCTCAATATTATTAATATTTAAAGCATTTACTTTGTGGTTAGTCATTTTTATTTATTTATTTTTTTACAAAAATGTTAAAAAAATTAGTATATAACCACTCACCGAGATTTTTACGTCTACCGGTTTCGAGACGTACCCGTCTCTTCGTCAGGACAATCACTAACACAGCATGCAAACAATACTACCACCATATCACCATTTACACACTCAAAACTACACAAAGTGTCTAACACATGCGATTTTTTTGTAGTTTTGAGTGTGTAAATGGTGCTATGGTGGTGAAGGGTAGTATTGTTTGCATGCTGTGTTAGTGATTGTCCTGACGAAGAGATGGGTACGTCTCGAAACCGGTAGACGTAAAAATCTCGGTGAGTGGTTATATACTAATTTTATTAACATTTTTGTAAAAAAATAAATAAGATATAAGAATGTTCAAAACTTAATATTTTGTCCATGTAAAAAATATCAAGGCGTTCTAATTATGTTTTATTAAAACCACTACAATATCTCCTTTTGATAACTGCATCGTTCTAGTAATTTTGTAACCGTTTCTTCTAAATTTTATATTTATCAATCTTGATGAATTGTATCTAAGTTTCTTCTTGAATTATTAAAAGCACAAAGAGATAGTATTGAAAAATATTTGAGTGAAAAAAACACTTATTTTTATTTAGACCCCTGGGAATTGAACCCGAGACCTTCAGTAAACTCAGTAATTACTATACTGTGGAGGTTTTTATTTTTTCAGCAATCATGTCATTCATTCCCAATTTATTGGAGCAATGTCTTGTATGAGCTATTTTTTTATAAGAAATTAAGAAAAAATATATTTTCTTTCATTTTTTCCATCAAAGGCTGAAAAACTACTCATTAAAATGTGATTAGTCAAGTTTCATTTACTAAAGACACATTCAATCAATGCTTAGGTAAACATTAATAATAAAACACACTTTCAAAAGCGTTCCAAAGCGCTGACAAAGAGAAAGCTCTCATGTATCATCGCAAGTGTTCAGTGCATCTCATCACAGCCGGAGTCAGGATTAATTGGAAATGCCAGTGGCGCATTGCGAAACCATCCCTTAACATTCGCGTATATTTATGCGGCACATTGTAATCTGATAATGAGCAAATCCCCCAACGTGAAATGAGCTGACAACCCGGCGGTACGCATGTGTTTATGAATATTACACACCCGATGTGAATACGGAAACAGTTATGTACGTGTCCGTGATGGGAACATGCAAAGCGTCCTAGATCATATCACAAGCCGTGCAGACAGATCTTTGGCGAGCTTGCAGGTTGACTCGCCGACACGTTTTTAGTGAAAATTTTGTTTTTCATATTTTTACCCTGTTGAACATAATCATGTTGAATTGGCGACGCGCACTGCATACATAATAACAAATGCTTATATCTGGGAATTGTTTACTGTCACAAAATTGATATTGGACTCTCTATTACGTATTAAACCATGACAAAAAATAAACTGCCTCCTCATTGTTGTATTGGTAAGTGCATAAGGCAAAGGGTAATCAAAAGAAATAGTGGCGGTTTTAACCCTTTTATTTATTTCATATCAACCTTAAATAGATACCTGTAGTGTAGAACTTCGTGCATTTGACGATAAAGTTAATACAACATCAATACAATTCAGTGCAATATACACCATTGAGTGCACATAAAGGTTAAAAGAAGAAGAAAATGGAAAAGTTAATAATAACATCAAAATTTACAAGAAATAGTTTTATTCAATACGCATTTTAAAACATATTTTTACCTGGTACCGACTAAGTGGGAATGGTCAATGATGTTAGTTAAGACGATACCTGGTCGATTGTTATACAAAAAGAAGACAAGCTACAGAACTGCGATTTTATCATAATGCCGCTTTTCTGCAAGAGCATGCAAAGAGGATGGAAAACTCACACTTGTCTGTTCTGACAGACGCTCTTAACTTCCTGCCCAGCAGGAAGGCGTTCTGCCCAACATCTTAGCCATGCTCCAGCCCAAGAAGACCGAGAAGAAAGCGAATAATACGTCAGCTCCTCGTTTTCCTCTCTACATATAAAATCTATACAACCATCTAAGACCGATTGATGACGTTATCTCTCATCTTCATTATCATATATTTATCTTGAAGGAGTATATTACGTAAATAACGCGATATACCACAAATTACCAAAAACTATTTTTATTACAAAAAACATTATTTTCCTTATTTTTATCCGCATTTTATATTCTGGTTTTTGTTTTAGTATTGAATAATTTCAAGTAATTGTATTTATTGCAAGGCATAATACTCGTACTGTGGGTTCAGCAAATTATCTAGTAGGCACAGAAACACGGCGTAACTGAACTACATAGACAATTCGTTTTCAACAATCGTACGGAATTTCAATATGCGAAATGTCAAATTGACAAGTGAAGTCACGATAGTCAATATGGTGAATATTAAATTCGATGTAATTTAACTGGCTGTTTAAGGGGTGGAAAAACTCATTCTTATTGGAATTAGCATTTCTAAAGGTTGTGTTGTTGATTGAATTTGTGAGTTATATTGAGAAACTGGATTTCTCCTTTCATAGCTCTAGTATGTGGGTGGATCCTTGAGATAGGCTTCAATACACGCTTTACATGATAATGCTTCGTACACAATTGGCGTTAAATTGATGGGGGCACATAAGGGATTCACTGTTTTATTGAGAAATACATATTTATTTACAAAGAATATATTTAAATAGAATATAAAAATTAAACACCGAAGAATGAGTGAGAAAAGAACGGTATAACTCACTTTGAGGCGAATGAGGTTTTAAATAGCAGCAAAGGGAGACCGAAAAATACTTGATAAGTATTCTAATTAACACTTAAATTAACAAATAACAAGTATTTAAATTACTTGAGAATGCTCAGGAATTATTTGGT
>NW_028282050.1:0-18553 GCF_059751285.1 Brachycentrus maculatus
TAATCAGCTGTGGATGATCCGTATTGACAGGCTCAATTTTGACCGCAACTTCAAGGTTCGTCCTGGTGTTGACAGCCTGGTAGATTTGCCCGAAGGCCCCTTCATCAATTTTCCTGATAATCTTGAAGTTCTTGCCGACTTTCTCCAGCATTTGAGGCATGCCTATTTCAAACAATTAATTATACTCAAACAATAATGACAACACACAATCAAATAGTCAAATAAACTACTGAACACACAACGGCATTAAATATATATATTATATAGTTCACGATAGATAAATTGTAGATTTTTTTATCCTATTGTTGTAGTACATATAGATCAAGACTGGGTCAGTTGTGGGATTAGAGAGGGAGTTGGAGCTGGAGCAGCAGTCTCTTGTTGAAAATTACTAAAAAATTAATGATTCTTTGCCTGCTCCAGGCTCATCCTCTTTTTCCTGATCGGCTGAACTAAATTGAAAATGAAATGCCGGCAGTAGTTTGGGTAATTTTCGTCAAACGCGATGTACCCTCCGTGCATTTGGTCAACAAGGTCCTCGATATCGCCCTTGTAACAAAAAGGAGTCTTACCCATCAACAATTAGTATGCGAGAATTCCTAAAGACCAAGAATCCACACCTTCATCAACGGGAATGATTGCTCTTTTTTTTAGAGAGAGTCGCTATGGGGCCATATAGTCTGGTGTCCCACATAGGGATTCGTCGATTTATCCCTTCTTGATAACTAACCCGAAATCACATATCTTAACTTTTTAATCGCCGCAAAGAAGAATATTTGACGGTTTTAAATCTCTGAAAACGTAGCCCAACCGATGAATCTCTTCGAGTCCAGAAATAACTTGCCATATAATATTTTTGACAGAGTGAAGGTGCTAAAGTTGGGCTTCTTTCGACGTAATCTTTTACGCTTCGATGACTCTTTTCGTGAGATCCCCTTCACACTCATATTTCATTAAGTAGTGGGTATGGTTTTCCGTTTAAAGTATTCCTTTTCTATCATAAATATAATGCTTACATCGAAATCACATGTTAAAAAGCAAGCGTGGAATTTAACTTACTAAATTATCTTTAGGATTGTTTGTGCATTGTTTTAGAACCGGCCTCTTGAGAAGTTTTTTCAACTTCTTTCAGGGCCAAAGTGGGGACCGAGAGGTGATCTTTTATTAAATATAAGGCTGTGCCTTCGTGGGTATAGATCATTTAAAGGGTGAGCATATTTCCGAAACGGCTTTCCATCATGTCCATGTTGCACGCCAATTAATTATTCTGTTGACCTGCCTTTTGTTGTGAGGCCAAAAGGGCTTGGTCGTAGAAATTTTCAATTAAGAACTTCTTAATACTGGCTTCCTTCATGCTTCTTCAAGAATAATTATAGATATTTGTTTAGCATACAGATAAGAAGAAAATTTTGGTTCGTGATTCGAGCCTTTCTAATAACTCAGCAATGGCAATACGACCTGAAATCCTTGGATCTTTGATAAAACCTCTCAAATTACTGTCTTTGTATTGTAACAGATCTTTTTACCTTACTCGCCAAAAACTAACTTTCTTAGGTCAGTTCCCTTTTTGATTCTGGACTTTGAAAGTTTTATTTCATCATTCTGTTTGGCATCATGCAACGCCAGTTTCAAGAAACGACGGCTCTTTTTGTAAATAACGCAATTATACCATCAAACAAGCTAAATCTAAAATTTGGATTCTGAAAGCATAGATCTATAAATCCTCCCAACAAAATGCTCACAAATAAGAAAACCAACCCATCACCAAAATAGATAAATGTCGAATGAGTCTATATTTTATGATAAAACTATTTCATTGATATGTTGATAATAGGGTATTCTAATCTATGTAATCAAGAGAGTATTAATAAGATTAATTTTACAGAATGACACCGATGAGCAAAATGACAATTAATTTATAAAGGCTATCATATATCGAGAGTCGACAAAACGTAGATTGACTTTGAAATTGCGCATTTAGTCTATAGTCTATAAGTGGCTGTTTGTGGCGGAAATGCTCATCCGAAACGAAAAAGTATGCAAAAGTGTTTAAATTTTGGAACAAGAGCAATTTCGATAACTTTGCAAATAAAAATGGATAAAGTGTGAAATATGTTGCTTAATCTAAAGTACAGATGTCATCGTAAATAACTCACTGCTCCAAAGAAAGCAATTAAAAAGTATTTTTTTGTCGAACTGCAAAGTATATCGTGGTAGTATTTAGAATATGAGCAAAATCACTTAACCAATGGAGTTCTTAAAGTGATTAACATAGCATCAAGATTGGTGACTCTTAAATGTTCAAATATTATTTATTCTTTGATAATTTTAATAGTAAAATATAGAAACAACTTCAGACTCAGAATAAGCATCGCAAACAAATGATGAATAGTATTGTAAATATTGTAACAATCGCATCTAAAGTATGCTACAATGCTGGCAGTGTTGGGTAATTAGATATTTTGTTGATCAATCAGGCGTTTTGAATTGTGAAGCCATTCATATAGTTCTGACCTATTTTGTTCAGTGGGCTCACTATATATCTTTGCTGGCCCTGCCGAGCCCAAGGATAGTACTGAACTGTCATATCTTGCCACCCAATTGAAGAGTTATGGAAATGCGATTTCTTTAAGAATTCCTCCCCTAAAACCTACTTGGTGAGGAGATCCAATCGGTGCTTGAGGATAGTGTACTGAACATCTTCGATAGATTGGAAAAATGGCATTGATTTTCTTTGGAGCATATCTTGCTGCTCTGCTTTGAGCCCGTATATCTTTTTAGCTTGTATGACTCTCATGAGAGCATACAAATGAACTAAGTAGGCGATTGCGAGAATATATTTGGTTTTGCGCCCGGGTACGCGCATCCTGTCTGGAAACAGTTTGCTTCTCTTATTCTCGATATCTTGAATGTGCTGAATTCAATTAATTAGTACCTGAGCAAAAGGAGAATATGCCTCAGCTTTTGCCGAAGTTGTTGCAAATGAGTAGCTGTTCAGCCCAAGCTTATTGAGAACGAACTGCATCTATTTTATATCGTAATTTATATAAAGCTGCAAATACAAATACAAATGCAAACAAATAGCAGACCAATTGAACAATCGAACACAATATCTGAGGAATTGATATTTTTCAAAAGCAGAATAAACACACACCCATCAAAACGAACAACATAAAATTATTATTCACAACTGAATAAAGTTCAGCAAATACAATGTAATGTTTGTGCAGAGTTATTGGTTTGTTGTTGTTGTTGTTGTTGTTGTTGGCAATCGGTAATTATAATGTAATTGCATCAGAAATATTACCCGAAACATATCTTCTATATAAATATATATACTGATGGGAAGCCTGATCAGTAAAGCAGTCTTCAAATCTGGAAGTGATAAGCTAACGACTTAAGTGCCGAAGAGCTTCTATGATTTCAAAATGAAAAACATAGACGGGAAGACAGTCGACTTCAACTAGTACAGAGACAGGAAAGTTATCATGGTGGTCAATGTTGCCTGCAAGTGAGGATTGACTTCTCCCAACTATAAAGAAATGGTCAGTATGCACAATTAATTTGCCAGCAGAGGCTTTGAAATCCTTGCATTTCCTTGCAACCAGTTCTTTAGTCAGGAAAGCGGCTCAGAGTCGGACATCAAGAAATTCGTGAAGACCTAGTTTGGAGCAAATTTCCCTATTTTCAGCAAAATAGAAGTGAATGGAGACAACACTCATCCTCTATTTGTCTATCTCAGAAACCACAGTGAGCTGTACGATGCGAAAACAAATAGCACGAAAGTGATCCCATGGAATTTCGCAAAATTCATACTCAACAGAAAAGGCGAAGTCATTAAGTTTGCCCCTCCCACAGTCACTCCCACTGAGCTCAAAAGTTTCATCATCAATTAACTCAATAAGGAATGAGCAATAATCAAGAAATATAAACCATCTGAGTGATGACACTGATTTAAAAATCTCGATTGGTGTCTGATTTGTTTGATAGTTTATGTTCTTTCAGTAAATTTTATGATAATTGCATTATGTAACAACTTGAACCTTAACTATGAGCCTATTCATATTCACAGAAGATGCCTCAAAAGCTATTTCTGGCACTAATATAAATATTCCTACCTACTAACTAATTGAAAAATCTGTTGCAAATATAAATAGGCAAAATGCAGCAAATGGCTGAATATAAATTTAATAAATGCATAAAAAAACCCAATCCTACTCTTTAAACAATAAGAACGCGACATATCCAAACACACTCGAAACACGTGCACAAATCAAAAAGCCTGAAAGCTACATGGCGAAGAAGTTCGATGATCTCTACAACTAAGTACACATATTAATGATACAGAATGCCAAATGGAAAAACAAGCGTGCGGAAGTAACAGAGCGATCGTAGGAATAGAAGTGTGTCAAATAGTTAGCAGCTTGCACATTTAAGCCAGCCATAAACTAAAACACAGGCTAATACTTCTTCTCGAATGATCCTTTTTTGAAAAGATAGGCCGACTGGAAATAGTCACTCAACAAAAAAATAAACGATAAACGAGTGCAGCAGGAGACGATCGAAAGCAAGCAGCTGACATTCCAACCCAAAATAATAGGCAACCCCAAACTCACTCAGTCTCAGCATATCGTGAAAAACACCTACAAGAGAAAAGCCTTCGAGAATGAGGCACAGAAAAGCAATCCAGTTTATAATTCAAAGCTGTCAAATACCTATAGTCATGCCTACGCGAGCAATAAATCCTACAAAGTGATTCACGCAGAACACAAAAAATTCAAGTAAATGATAAAATAGAAGACTGTTTAGCCATTTCAACATCGCAAGAATCAACACCATTACTTAAGCTAATCTACAAGCAAGTATGACAAATATATTTCTGAAAGTCCCAACATTTAACCCAACTAAACTTTGAATCAGGAAGGAGTAGAAGCCAGCATAAATTAAGTGCCAAATATTGGAGTCATGCAAATGAAAGACAACTAAGACAACGAAAACAACCCAGAACACTTGAAGCTATAAGGTCAGACACTCGCAAAAGGGAAAGTGAACCATCAAAATGCAAAGGATATAACACCTGAGAGTGTTGAGAATCAATAGTTTGAAGAATAGGAGGGAAAAGGGAATGAACTCATCAAAGCTGAATAACAGAATCATGAGGAGAAGCATGAATCAGAGGAAAATGTCATAATATGATTCACAAGAGCGATTGAATTATGAAATAATTATATTTACTAGTTTATGTTATCATTTTAACATGCAATTAAAATTATTGTTTCATGAAATCTGTTGTGTTTTTGTCGATAAGTAGCTCTCTTTTGATTTTGAGTGAAATGTACTTCTGAAGTTTTTGCATGAACAATGAAGAAAGTCTTTTCTTTGTATTGGGAAATTTAGCATGATTAACAATGAATAAAGTAATTAATTGCAGATATTAGATATTGTAGGCATCGATGTAGATAAACCCAGTATAACTTGAAGCAATAAATAATTCATGATTATTTGATGTTGCTGTTCATGCTAATTTAAATAAGTATCATCATTAGTCATCATCTAGGCTTTTTTTCACGATCTCTTTGACCCTTCTTTCGTATTATCCCTTGTTCTACTGGAATATTTGGGCGGCCTGGCTGTTTGCAGGGGAGAGGGGGTTGGGGTCACAGAGCAACGATCTAATCGAAGTGAGTATGGCCCAAACATCATAGACTGGACTCCATTGGTTCATTAAGACTATCATATAATATGGCTATTACTATCGAGACAGATCCGGCCGTCTTTATAGATATTCGGATGGAACATCTAACTCTTAAAAACGATATTAGGGGCTTTGTTGGGGTACGATTCACTAAATTCCAACTTGAGCTAGAAGAGGCCTCCCTACCATGGTGTCCCCTCTGGTCCTTCAATCAGTGCCTCCCACTCGAATAAGTTGCTCTCATCAGGAGTCGCACTGATGCCTCCATCATCTTCCTTCTGAATCTTCTGGAGGTCTTTAAGCAATCTTCTCGAAGCTGAATTCGACATAATGTATTTATTATTGATATCATTGATTTAATTGGAACTTGACCTCTTGTGATTTATATATCACTATCAATGCATTAAATTTATAATCCTGATAAATACTGCGCATGAATGTCAACCAAACAAATTACAATATATTCTAAAGCTTACATCCTACACTCAGCGCAATCAAACAAAGTTCATTAGTTTCGCATAAGGCTTATTCTTCATTTTGAGACTAATTTAAACGCAACTTGCATTATATTATGTCCAACATCCAAATAATATATTCATTATTTAAAATTGTATTTGTTCAGAATTAAAACTGTTGATACAATTTAAAGCATTGCTACAATTTAAACACATTTACATCGCGAATGAGACGGAAAAATGAATAAGCCAACTTAGTTGTTATTGCTGAGGACTACTTCGATAATATCTTTAGTGAAGTGCCGGGCATGAAGGCTCTATTGCTTGATGATGAGACTTCAGGCATTATTTCCATCATCTACAGCCAATCGAAATTATATAAAAATGATATTTACATGATCCAAAAGCTGTCGCAGAAGGCTTAAAAGCTAGCTCATCTCAAAGCAATATTCTTCATCAGGCCCACCGAATAGAATTTCGAATATCTCAAGGTTTAACTAAAGTAGCCTAAATTTCACGAATACCACATATTTTTTACCAACGAAGTGGCTCAAAGTTTGCTCGAAGAATTAGCCAGCTTCGACCAATTCGACAAAGTCAAGACTTTCCAATAAGTCTATCTTGATTACTACGCTTTATCCAGAAATCTCTGCTCACTCAGTATCCCTTCAGTTATAGGGTTGAACGATAAACAGTCAAAATGGAGGGATTCAGACAAAAAGGTCCGTAACCGAATCTCTGACGGTCTTATCTCATTGGTGATGTCCCTCAGAGTTATGCCTCAAATCAGGTATTTAGCCTCATCTGATGCATGTGCGAGCATCGCATAAAAACTGATGCTAAAAATGTAAATGTAACGCAATTAAAAGCAGAGTGATTACTATTTAGATCAGAAGGCAGTCGTGCTCATAACCTAGCGAAAATAAGATGTGATAACACCATTATTGATACCTTGGACCTATCAAGCCATGCTCCATGAATACATTGGCTTATATAATAACAAGCTAGATATCGTAAATCGCCAGAAAGCGTTTTTGCTCAAAGATCCCAATGCATACTTATCGACCAAATAGAAAGAGCAGCGTGAATTCGTACTCTCGGAAATAACTGATTAATTCTATCGGAATAACACGAGCAGCAGTTTTGGGGAGCTTGCCAACAATATAAAATCATTCATCAATGAAGTAGGCCAGAAGAGAAATAAGACCATGAAACTGGACTCATTGGAGGACATGCAGGGAGCCTTAGATAAAATGCCCGAACTGAATCAGCAATCAGCTGCATTGCAAAAACACCTAACATTAAGCTACGAAATCAAAGATTCCATTGAGAAAAGTTTAGCGTTTTAGGTCTCAAAAGTTGAGCAAGATTTAGTTTGCCAGGATGCCCGATCGAATTCTGTCGATAACATATGGAAAATACTCAAAAATTAGGGCATTTAGTATTACTTAAAGCTGAAATTAGTCATAATTTATTCAGCGAAGTATCCCAACGATAAATAAATTAAAAAATTTCTCAGTTTCTTGGCAGAGAATCCTGATTCTAAAGAAATCTTGAGCCTCGTCTCGCTTATTAATAAGTATCAGTAAAACAGAACGTCGGATTTGTTTGGGAATTCTAATATTACTAAAAAAGCCAAATGCTTCTTCGATCGGATGATGAAAGATGTTCCCAATGTCTACACTCAGCACAAACCCTATATTTTTGAGGAAATCATCCCAAACCTAATCTCTGAAAAGCTAAAATAGTCAGAATATCCAACTAATTTCATAGGTGGCAAGGCAAACCAGGGTATGTTAGGAAATCGAACCAGGCCTCTGATAATTATATTTTTTGTTGGAGGAGCTACATACACCGAAGCGAAGGAGGCTGAGGCCTATGAACCTGCAAAGGTTATCATAGGCGGAAGTTTTGTACATAACAGCAAGACATTTTTAAGCGAGGTCATTCAATTAGGGTCATCCAAATTATAAGAGGACTAATACTGATAAATTTTACGATAGGAAACATCGTTATGATATAAAACAACTTAAGTACGATTCATTTGACGATTTTGATAGCATAACATTATGCCCATCATCGAATAAATAGGATGTTTTATAATTCAATATAATAAATTTGCAAGCATTAATATTTACTTCGATGCTTTCCTCTCGGAATGCCAGATAAACAAGATACTATACTTTGTAGCATGAAGTGCCCCCAAAATATAAATAATCTTCAAGGCCCAAAATGCGAATCGAACAAAATAGAGATCGCTTGCGATTAAAAAATATATAAACACGAGGTTCATCACTAATTTATGGTTAAAGTCTCAGAAAATCAAAGCAACAATCTCCAAGTCAGCTTCAAACATTTCAAGAGTAACTCACAAATTCGCTCCGGAGAAATAAAAGACGTACCTCACAAATAAAAACCGACAGCCAAACGAAAATGATTCACAGCTTAACTTATTCGAATTAAAAGTACCTGGAATCATTAAAATCAGAGCTGATGAATATAAAGCAGGAGTTTCAAATCAACAAAAAAGAGAGTTAAATATAATAACAACTAACTCAAATTAGAATCTCTCAGAATTTGCTACTGCAATAGTTACAGAAAGCCCAGATGCCTTTGCACCAGCCTATGCCTCCTCCTCTCCAAGTTGCACATTTTATTCCCTATTCCCCCAAATGTCTCGATTATCGAAATTTATTCCCACGAATAAAATAAAATCGTTCAAAAGATTCAGATAGTAATGAAAGTGAGGAAGAGCGACCAATGAAAATAAAAAAATAATCTTTGAAGAAACGTAAAAGCAGGCATGAAACTAAAAAGAAGGAAAAACAGGTCGATAAACTATAAAATAAATAAAAAATATAAAAGTTAAAACGGGTTTGTCGAAAAGTTTTCTACGCTGTAACTTATGTTTCCTTTCTTAAAAGTGTGACAACAAAAATGAGAAGCAAAAGAAAGGAAATATTTGATAAACTTTGGCCAAAAAAATTTAAAGATTCCACTTTTTCAATTGGAAAATGGATTTTTTCATCGTGTCATGCATTCTTTGGCGCAATGCACAAAAAAAGGGAACTATAACTATAAATCTAAGGTCGCTAAACTGAGACTATAATAAATGAAAAACGAAAGGCAATCCAAATTTTAATGAACACTTTTTTAGGCTGCTGTTAGTTCATGATATAGGATCAGACCTTCGTCTAAATATGTAAAGTAATGCATCTTTTTTGTAAACACGGATCGTAGGTATCAAAAGGAGTCCTAACTATCGAGTAGCTTGAAACTGTTTGCATCTCTGAAGCGCATGGCTACCTGAGATTAGATAAGGCTCTTTAGAAATCGCAAATACTGAATTTTCTGTTCTTTAAAATAATAATCTATAATCTGCTACTCCAGCCGTGGAAATTCGATGCGAACAGATTCGCAATTGAAAATGAGCAGCTTTACAAAAATTTATACTATTTTTCCAGTTTGCTCTATCAAATCCTGTGTTAGATTCAGAGTGAGCTGATTTATAAAACAAAACATCGATCTTCCATCGAAATAGGCAACTGGAAAAAGCATTCAGATAAATTTAAAATTCAGCCAGCTGAGTCTTTGTGCCATTTAAGCAAAAAGAACTATGAAAAAGGAGAAATTATTTCAGGTTTAGTGCCTGAGAAATCGCTTATGCTTGCGTTTCCCTTTAATTCTTTCAAGCATTAAAAATTAATAATTAATCGGATTCTGAATAAAATCCACTCAAAAATAGTCAGATCGCACAAAAATTTCATCAACAAATAAATATGTAAATACAAAGACATATCTAATAAGATTCTAACTGAGATCGTCTGAAAACTTCTAATAATGTCTTAAGATAAGTATTGATTATTTAAAACTTATCATAATCATTGCATTTATGTAACAAATTATAAAGAATTTATTATGCCGCTTTATATTTATTATTCCTTCAGTTTAAGGCAGAATTGCCCACTAAACGAAGAAGGATATGGGCACTACAATATTGTTAGCCTTTAATTCTATTATAGTTGACTATAATCATGAAAAATGAAATGGATAAAACAAATACTTCCAATTCATAAATATATCGCATTGTTTTCTTTAAAATATTCAAGATGAATGCAGTACATCAGAATAGCAATAAGAATACCGAGTAACCCGAGTAACTCAATTGTTCTACTATAGTTGATGATGTCTTTTCTTTGTGCTCGCCTCGCTTTTTTCACTTTTGGCCATGTATTGAGTATTTTACTCGCTTTCTTCATACTTATTCTTTTTTTTCTTGTGTTTTGACCTTTTTTTCCCGTCTTCTTGCCTTTGGTTCGAGCTTGCTTGATTTTCACCCGTTATTAATACATTCTATTTCCTTGATAAACTTAAATCAATGCATTAGATTTGTTCTTCACAGCAATTTTGCTAGCTGAGATTAGTTGTATTCTTTAAATAATATATTTCCTTCTGCTTATCTTAATCTTAACCTTGACTCTGTTGATTTTCACTACCATTGGATTATAAATTGCTCTTTCTTTGGCCCTGTATAAATTCTTGTTAATCTGATTCATAAATTTCATGGTTAAAAATATTGGTCGGCATTCTTATCTTTTCTTCTTCTTTTTCTTTAATTTCAATATGCTATTATTCTTCTGATAAGAAGATTTCTGTTTTTTTGATTTCATTTTCGTTAAAAACTGCTTCATAAAATATATATTCCTCCTCTTGAATCGGCTCCAATGGTTCTTTCTTTTTAGTTTTTTTCTGATTCTTAGTGTATCGCACTTTTTTTTGCCGCATTTTAAAGCCTTATCTTGCCTACTATTCGTTGCGATACATATTTCCAGCGGCCTTCCCTCTCCCCTCACGCTATCCCTACTTTTTTTACTATAATTATTTGAGCTTCAGCAATTTAGACTTCGATTTGAAAAAACAAGTAGGCAATAAATCAACAATCATCATCAGAAGAACGCATGCCCCGATTATCCACATCAACGATGCTTGATAACTCAAAGATAAAGCCAGTTCTCTTGTGTATTATGCAATGTAGGTTTCAAAGTAGAGAGACAAATTTATGCTCACAAATATGAAGTGATAAAGGATGTAGAGGCTGAAGGTGAGTTTGTTCAAGAAGATCTTGTGCTTTTTTTCAAGGTATATTGCCAAACTTATCACTAGCAGCTCAGTAAGGCTGATAGATAAGATTTGAAGTCGGTTGTAATTGTGGAGGAAGTAGTGAATGGACCCGAGGATTAGGTTCCTTATCGAAATGTTGACTGTTATGAAGCAGTAAGTTGGAAAACATCTGTAGAAGCTAAATATGAAATAGCCCGCCTTTTTTTTAAGGTAATTGCCGAGGATAAAATAAAATGCCACAAAGAAGATCATTAAGAAAAATAAGAACGTTACCATAAAAACTGAAGAAAGCTTATCGAGGAACTGGTAAGAAAATAACATTTATAAATGTCCGAAACACACGTACACAAGATACGGTTCATTTCCCTACACTAATGCTTGGATCAAGGCATACTGGAAAAATGAGTACCTTCTGAACCATGCGCTTATTTGCCATGAAAAGGTGAGCTTGAATAGCAAATAGAAAATCACGCTCACGAGAATGATTTGCAGAACTGTATATATAAGATAGGGGAAAAGTGCCTTTATGAATATTAGGGAAGTTCCCTATATTTCATAGAACTTCTAACGGGTCGAATTGGCGTAGTCTGAGATTTCTATTTTCTCTGATAAGTATGTGACATTTATAATGTTCTCACAAATCCTGTATTTGAATTGTTCTCGTTCGACGATGCCTGCGAACAGATCATTGAGCCGCCCATGATAGGTTCGGTTATTATAATAGTACAGCCAGATATCATCTGCAAAAAAGCCTAAATACTGCAAAGAGACAATATGATGTATGGGCAGAGCAATCAGTACTGAAATTCCTATATTCACAATTTCGGGGAACTATTAGATTTATACTTATTCAGACTGTTGTAGATCAAAATCGATGGCTGTTTCAGAAGTTGAAAGATTTGTTGAATTAGGAAAGATTGTTGTCTGATCTGTTGTATTTTCTGTTGCATTTTCTGTTGCATTTTCTGTATTATTTTCAGTTGCATTATTTGTGTTATTTTCTGTGTTTTCTGTTGCATTATCTGTGTTATTTACTGTATTTTGATTTGATGTCCCATTGCTTGTTCCCGTTGAGGGCATCGAGGAAAAGAATTATAAAGTTAGCTCATCGATTATGACTCCATCATTATCATGTGTGAGCCCAGCTTCGTTGATTTGCAGCCAATTTACTCCTTCTAAGCCATGAAAGTATAGGGTTTCATTCATAACTGCAGTTTGGTTGACCATTTTGGTCTGTATGATATCCTAATTCCAAATAACTTAGATAACATAACTCGAGTAGTCAGTCCCCCACGCAGAAAGCAAGTATTTGAATTCATATATGCCTTATGAAGGCAGCGTTACTTACTGGCCCATGAATCCATTGCCTGTAGCTGTTCCCAAACTCACATACTGATTGTGCCCTAAATCTTTCGAACCTATAATTCTCGTCATTAAATTGAACTTACCAATCCAATAAAATGCTCCAGGGTACGAGTATGGAATCGGCAGGCTCGGCGATTCGAAGTTTCCATTTAGGATAAAGTTTCCCATTGAAGAGCTGAAAAGAGAGATCCAAAAAAGGATGATCAGTATTTTAGCCATGGAATTTATGTAAAAAAATCGAATTTACATTCCATTTAAATTCTATTTACATAGAGTTTATATGGGTCAAATGGAATTTAAATGAAATTTAAATAGTTTAAATAGAATTTAAATCGTTGACGTCATCAGTCTAAATAGAAAATATCTCAGCATGCGAATGCAATAAAATTTACTGCGTTCGCCTTCGATCCTGTGCCAACATACAAAATCATTTTTATTTTTGAATTCTCTTCTCTCCACTCAATAAATTCTAAATACATACTTTGGTAATTATAATAAGACTTTTTATATTTGTGACAGTATGAGCATTGGAAAATGGACAATTTAATAGAGTCGGACTTTTAGCCAATTATTTAAGCACCAATTCACAGAGATAAAATATTATGTATGCTATACTTTTACAAAGACGAGGAGATTTCAGTTGAATTGTTTACAGTCTGTGGTCACCGGTTTCCAGCGGCTGCCAACTTGAGTAATTATTTTTCTATACTGACTGAAAGATTATTATGATTATTTAAATGGAATATACATTGCATCTAACTTATATTTAAAATAGCATTTATGCTTAAATAATTGCTATCGTTACTTAAGATTGCGATAAATGGGTTTGATCCTTTAAATAATGAGGAAGTTCATGAATTGAATCGGAGTTACTGTCAAGTACTGTCAAGATCATTTGGAGGCAAAAACTAGAGAAAGGAAAACATAAAAAATAATAGCCTGAATGTGAAAGTTTGTGTCTATTGGGAAATAAAAAATACTCAATGACTTTTTAAACACTGATGAGATTGAGTTTCAATTAAGAAATCTAACATTAGCAGGATCTTCGAAAAAATTAAAGGCCATTTAACAGAAATAAAGAAGATAAGAATAACAGGAAACAACGTTGAATGCCTTATACTGACACTATTTTTTTACAATATACTTTAATTTATGCGAGGCCATTCTCACAGATATTTATGTGGAAACTAAAGGTCACTAAGAATATAGTTTTTAATAATAAGATTCCCTCACACATTTATTAATATATAAATCCTAGGCTTATCGCTTATCATCGTTATAGAATAATGAGGCATTTCTTAGCTAAAGTATGAAATGCTCAGCTCTCGAGTTTCTCCTTAATGCTTTTCTCATATTCTGCATAGCTTTCAGCAGACCACCCTTATCTCCTTGGATGAACTTTCAATTGGCCGACTTCCCACAATTATCCTAATACTGTATCCAGATTGTGATCAGCAACTTCATCGAGAGTCAAACGAACAATGAATTCAATCAGCTTCACGACCTTATAATCTTTGTGTTATTTGCCAATTGAGCCGTCATTGAGCATCTCCAATTTTTATTGATACAATTTTCGGAGGGATTCTGTAATTTTTGCCAAGTAATGGGCTTATTTTTTTGAACAAATTCGAAGCAATGCTAAAATGAGTCTGCGGTCTGTTTAGTCAAACTCGGAAATTTTACATTTGGTGGGAAAAAATAATTGGGTCACTCTATGAGTTTTCCTCAAAGCCTATCGGTTCCCATTTTGGCCAGTTCTCTTTCTTTTGGGTTTTGGCTGGGTTTTAACTAACTTCGTGGATTCGGAGATTGGTTTGAACGACTGCACTACTGCTTCATCATTTCTTAATTGCAATAGATTATCTAATTCTCGCTAAAACGTCGGATCTACGAAAATCTGTTCAGACTCTTCGTAAAATTACTCAGAATTAAACTGATGCAAATGCTGGAAATTATCTTTGGGGATGTTTCTGGAATCCGCCATATTTTATGTATATATAAAGTCAGGCCCTCATTGCGCAATCGTTTAGTTTTGAAGTGATCCTAAGAATTCATCAGAACGGCACATAAATAATTGCATCTATCTGAATATTATCATAACCAATATTATTAATTTTACGTAATAATTGTTTAATTGCAAAGTCGATTACTTATTTCATTTGTTAATTCATTGTCGTCTCTATGTGCTATGATTTTGTTGGTATGCTATGCTGGCATTAAATATAAAGGGTTTCAGATGCTAATAATCGGTTAGTTAAATATTCACTATCTGTCGCTAATATTACTGTTTCTATGAGCAAAAGCTAAGTTTTTGAGCAGTGCAGATTCTTACACAGTTTTATGTAAGTGCAATTTTCAATTATAGGCATTTTGTCATAAAATCGTCAGCAACGATAACTAATAAAAGACAATGTGGACATTAAAAAGGGTGTTAAGAATTACTTTTGATGTAACCTAAATTTTAACTACTTACCAAATAAGCAACAAAAATAATACTAAGTATTTAAGATGGCATAAAAGCGAGGGAAGGAATATCTGCCTTCTATCAAAACGGGAGAAAACAGTTTCATATCTTTTGTGATATAATATTAAGATATCAATGTCAGCGCCATCAACTATTTTGCAGGATCAATGCTATTTTATAGTTTCATTATTATGTTGCTTTGATTTATTTCCGAGGTACGTAACTGATTTTGCGTTGGAGAAGTAATTATTGATCGCATTGATTTATGATATTTACGATAACGATTTGATTTCGGTCGTTTTAGCAAACTCTCTCGGTTGAACTTTTTGTTCAACTTCTTCACTTTCCTTCTATAATTTGTTCACCTTTTTTTATTCTTTAATTGGATTTTCTTAGTTTAGTTGCTAAGGCTTAGTCTCAGCATCTATATTTTTGGACTAAGGTGTGACAGTATTGGGCAGACGACATTTTTAAATATCAGAGCGCAAAGGCCGAGAACTTCAAAACCGAATTTAATGAGTTCAAACAGGCCTCCGAAAAAGACAGTCATCAATGCGACCATTCCGCAGTATTTTGATACGATAAGGGCCGATTCCATCTGCACAATATTGACACTTACTAAATAATCGTAAGCAGTCATCAAACAAAATGCGCCATGGTGTGTGATCCAAACCAAGTTCATAACAGTCCTCAGAATAAAGTCAAATTTGCTAATTAAACTTCAACGGGAAACAACGAACCAGAATCGGAAGCCAAATGACCACTGAGTTGCAAGCCAAAAAGATATACGGTTGCTCGATGACCACCAAAAGAGGAATGGAAATGTTCAGAAGTACTTCGTTCAGAAAGCAATAGTGTTCAATTTTTCCCTTTATATAAACATGGATTAGGTCACTTTTTTCCTGACTTAGTTTCTCCTTCGGAATGAGCGCAAAATATATGGGAATTACGACGATTGATACAAACAGGAGAATAACCTGGCTGTTGGTCAATCCCTTTTGAAGAGCATCGACGGGGCCTTGCAGAATGGCAGTGATTGCTGAGATTACGATAAAAGGGCTGCATGCGATGATTTCGGCCAAAAAAATGAGAATATAGTTTACTCTGATCTGCAGTATTGAGACAACGTTGAGCGGGTTCAATTTTATTAGCCCTTTCACCAGCAACAGTTTGATCGCTAACAGCGCAATCAGTATCGCACTTTCGTAGTTGTTCAGAATCGGTTTTGCTGACATGTCGAACCCGCCAAACCATTTGTAGTCTTATTTCAATGAAAGCATTGTCTCCGGAACACTGCTCTCGGCATCTATTTTAAAAGTAAAGTTAAACCACATTTCAATCCAAGGAATAATGCTTCCTTCCTCATAAATTATTCCCAGCAAAATTTGATAAATTTTTCTCGAGAAGGACGGCATCAAAGCTACGGGCAGAAAATAGTACATCAAACTCAAGTTCCAAAAACTCAGTAAACTCAGAATAAAAAAAGAGCCAATCGAAGAGCCAATATACATCTTCAATGTGGAAGTTGTTCTTGCTAATATTCCAGTAATCCATTCGATATTGTCGATCGTTTATTCTTCATTTTCATTTAGGCCCACGAAACTTAATTTACTTTACGCCACCATGAAAACAATTTTAATGTTGTCCCTATAAAAGGAAGCATTTTATTTCAGAGCCAAATTAATTCTGCTCTAATGATAAATTTTTTAGGTGTAAATCTCAATCGCTAAACGGTTGCTTTCAGTGCTCAGAAAATAGAAATTTTCCTGGGATTATTGATCCAAATCACAGTAATATACTCTGCTAAATACATTTTCAGTTCTTCAGAGTATTCTGCATCGCTTTCTACATATATGATCCCTTTCAACTCTTCAGCAGAGACCGTTATGAAAATTGTCCAATGGGTGATGTTCGAAAAATCTGTTGGGTTTGTTATGTTTGTTGAGTTTGTTGAGTTTGTTGAGTTTGTTGAGTTTGTTGAGTTTGTTGAGTTTGTTGAGTTTGTTGAGTTTGTTGAGTTTGTTGAGTTTGTTGTATTTGCTGCGTTTGTTATGTTTGTTGCGTTTGTTGCGTTTGTTGAATTTGTTGGGTTTGTTGCATTTGTTGGGTTTGTTGCATTTGTTGAATTTGTTGCATTTGTTGAATTTGTTGAGTTTGTTGAGTTTTTTATATTTGTTGCGTTTGTTATATTTGTTGCGTTTGTTGAGTTTGTCGAGTTTGCATAATGTTAGAGAGTAAGTTGATCAATGAACAGCCCATAAGGATCAGTAGACAATCCAACTTATGTTACTTTAAGAGTGTTATTGCCTGCGATACCATTAAAATAGAGCCTTTCTTGCACACGGCGTGTTGAATTGGGTACTTTTGTAGCCACAAGGTTATTGTTCCACTCAATTTATATTACAAAGCTTGCAAGGTTTCGAGCCGGGGCTTGACAGTAATATGTAAACTCATATGTTCCATTACTCGGTAAATTGACAACTTGCGAAATAAAGCCATTTTGGAATCTCGCGCCTGTAAGCTCCATAAACTGCCCAAATCCTAAACTTCCGTGGGCTGTGCCTACACCAATGAGGTTAATCCAATGATAAGTCCAGTTATTAATATGCGTGCATCCCCTTGCACAGAAAGGGGACTAAAAGTCGCCGTTTATGATATAATTGCTGGTAGCCTGAGAGACGATGAAGAGAAATGTCATAATTTTAATCTTGAGACGATTCATGTCGCGCATATTTGGAAACCAATTCGATTAATAGAAATGAATATATGGGACTTAAATACGAATTTGAATTTCCTTTTATATTTTTCTAATCTCGAGGATGATTGCAGAAGCGTCGTAATCACTTTTAAGAGTGCAATTATGTGAGTTCAAATTAAAAAAATGAAAAGGTAGATAACCTATCTGCATCTTTATCTTTCGAGATGCAGATGCATATTTATAGGTACCTATCTGCATAGAGATATATATAAGTTATATAATTTACGGCATCACATTCGCATAGAAACTTTAATGAAAAAAGGATATTATTTTGTTTACGTTATTTTCAATTGACCACTTTTTGTATTACATTATCTTATTTTGCTTATTTATTTTAGGGATGAATTCTTACATTGTCTTCAATCTCTGATAAGCACCAAAGGCAAAACTAAATCTTGTCATCATTATTGGAGACGGCTGATGCTGGAATAAAATAAAATACTGTAAATAAATTGTCAACCTCTCCAAATTCGCGGAATCTCACAATCAAAAGTGCTAACAATGCAAACAATTGATTCTTCAGCATTAATTTTGAGTCAGCCTGCAAAAGGATTTAAATTTATACATAAAATTATAATGCAGGCGATGCATGTCAATGAATAAATTGTAATTATTAAAATAAAGCTATGGGTTGGGGTTGGGGTTGGGGTTGGGGTTGGGGTTGGGTTGGGGTTGGGGTTGGGGTTGGGTTGGGA